>NC_047039.1:95821108-96038608 GCF_011762595.2 Tursiops truncatus
CAGAAACAAGTACCCAGAGTTTTCCCCTCTTTTCTCTTCTAGCTTTATTAAGACAAAACAGTCCCATTGTATACAGAGCTGTGATTTATGTTTCATAATTTGCGTAGCCAATTTCATGTCCTGAAGATAGCGCTATTACATTGCCAACACATACATTTTTCACATGTGGGGAAAGCTGGGTTACTCATGCCCGCTCCCCAGCTTGTCTCCCCCTCCCCTCCCCCCATCTCATTATACTTCGTGATGAATCGTCAGGACATGGGATTTCAGGAGTCTACAATTTGCTTTTTATTGGAACCTGCCACGGGACCCTGGGGCGGACACTGGCCCTCGCGCTCCCTGTGGCCTGTGGACCTCTGGCCTGTGGGCCGTTCAGCTGGAGAAGCGCAGCAACTCCTCCTCCCCTGTGGACACAGAGAGGCTCGGGGAGTAGGTGTGGGGTCGTCCAGGGGTCTGTGGGTGGGGACGGTCAGGGGATGGGGATGCCTCATAGAGGAGGGACGGCAGCTTGGGCTGAGCTTAAGCCGGAGCCTGAGGCCAGAAACTTCTGCTTGCGGAGTGACTCGATTATCTCCAGAGTGCGTTCCACGGAATGATCTGATTTTTTGCCTCCTGATTTACCTTAGGTACCATTTTCCCAGTGGGGAGATAAGGCACAGAAATCTTTAACGGCTGCTGTTCCCTGGAATGCTATTCCTGTTATCATTATAGCATCACCACCGTTATTAGTAACGGCTGCCGCTAGGTGGATGTGGACCGTGCGAGGCTCTGTGAAGTAGGTACTTTGTCCCATTTTACAAAAGAGAAAACTGAGGCTCAAATTGACACTCAGTGTGGCCAGCCCAAATGTGGCAATGCCGGGATTGGAGCCCAGTTCTGCCCCACTCATGTCCTGCCTTCCCTCTGCCTGGGCCCAGATGCCCCATCCCAGCTGGGGTAAGGCCTCAGGCTTGGCCCCATTTTACAGGTGGGAAACTGAGGCCCAGAGAGTGGATGGGCTGGTCACCTGGTACAGAGTACAGAACTCAGCTTTCCAGACCCTCACCTCCTACCAGGGCTCCCCCACCTGGACCCCGATATCCCCCAGGCCCAGCCTGGCATTGTCGGGCCTCCTACCTTCACCAGGAATGCCACAGTACTCCTTGCACTCCTTCTCTGAGTAGAACTGGTTGCTGTTGCCCTTGCAGCCCCCGTAGATGAAGAGGACGCACTTCCCCTTGACAGCATCAAATGCCCAGAGCTGGGTGGAGCCTCGGCAGGGGCCAGGGACTATGGGGAGATTGCAGGCCTCTGTGGAGGGGGAGGGAGGTGCAGAGCATTGGAAGTCTTTAGGACTGCTGACCTAAGACACCCATCAAAGGGCCTGAGCCAGGGACCCTGCTCATCCACAACACCTGGACCCCTTTTTATAGATTGAGAAATGGGACCACAAGAAGGCATACGTGCCGAGGGTCACCCATACCCAAGTGTGCAATTCCTATGACTTCAGGAAACCTGCCCTGGAATTCCACCACTGGAGCATCCTCTCTTAGCTACCTGTTCAATGGGCAGGTGGTCTGTCTGAAGGACAGGGTTGGGGGGCGCAGGGGGAGGTGGAGAGGTGGGGCCACACTCACCCACGGTCCGGCAGGTCTGCAGACACTCCTTCTCTGAGACAAAGTTGTTGCCGTTCCCCATGCAGCCGCCATAGTGGAAGGTCTCGCAGGCCATGGATGAGCCGTTATAGAAATACCTCTGAATCATCCCCAGGCAAGGACCTTGTGAGTAGCCCAGCTGGCAGGAATCTGGGGAGGGGCAGAACAGCAGTGCTCACTGAATGCTGACTGTGTACCTGTCACCGGGCCGGATACTTTAACAGGTATCATCTCATTTAGTTTTCATCTCTGCATTAAGAGGAACGATTCTCAATTCATTTTAAAGGTAAGGAAATTGACTCCCTGAGAGGTAAAGTGACTTGCCCAGAGTTACATAGAGCTGAAATTCAAAGCCATATTTGCTGGATTCCAAAAACCCATGCTCATTCCATTCCATAACATGGGGAGTTACCAACGACCCAGAGACCCAACATCCCCTGTGTTGGTCTTGTCTGCCCAAAGACTCGGTAAGGATAGTAGTTGATGGTACATTCACCAGCACCCATGCCAGCCAGCCTGACCTCTGCCTTATGTCCCACCGCCGTGCCTTTGCTCTCGTCATTCCTGCCCCTAGAATGCCAGAATGCCTTCCTTCCTAAAACCATATCTGGACACAGCATGAATTCCCCTTCATCCAGGAAGTCCTCCTTGATCACCTCATCCTCCATTTTCTGAACTCCCTCAGCCTTTTAGCTGACCCTCCCTTTTGGGTCCCTCACTTTCTTCCTTGACTGCCTCCTCTACTAGACAAGAAGGTCCAAAAAGATGGTGGTTCGTCCCCATGACCCCAATGCCCAGCGCAGAGTCTGCGGTGGAGCAGGGTCGGGGTTCAGTGTTTGCTGAGAGATTTGGAGAGTGATCATTTTATCAATCACAAAAAGCATTCTCACGTTCTTGCCCATGTGCTCCCCCAGCAGCCCTGAAGGGCAGCTCAGCAGGCTGTTATCCCATTGTACAGATGAGAAAGCCACGTCTAGGAGGCCACCTAGTGGTACAGACAAGCCAAGAACTCGCTTCTCGTCGTGGAGCTGAGACTTGCTAAGCTCAGGGACCATGCCTTACACTCCTCTCTCTTCCCCCATAACCGCTGGCCCAGGGCAGAGTACTGGATTTGCCCTTTCTAGGCTCAGTCCTTGATTCTAGCAGAAAAATAAGAAAGACTTCACGGTGATGAGGGCAGCTGGGGTGAGCCAACTGTGGACCCTTCCTCTCTGGAGTGTGGCAGAAGGGGATTAAAAAAAGGGGGGTGATCATCACCTTCTTTCTTGCCGAAATCAGTTACTAGTTGTCCAGCCCCTGATCCTTCCTCTTCCTGGGGCAGAACAGCCCGCCGGGCTCTCTGGGGGAAGAAAGAGAAGAAGCCGTTGCAGGGATCTAGCCACTGCTGCTCCCCTATATACCCCTGGAATATATAAACAAACCACTTGCTTTGGGGATCAGGGTGTAGACAGAAACACTACTAGATTGGTTAATGGCCTGTTTTCCCAAAAGCTTCAACCTGAATTCCAGAATAGGCATCACAAGATAGATTTCTGGTCTGAAATGACATATCAGAACAATACCTACATATCCAGCTTCCAGCTGAAATGCCCAGAGGAATATAATAATGGAAAAGAAACCTAACCCAGAGTTGGGAACCAGGGAAGAGCAGCATTCCCATACTAGAAACTAAAAGGCATTTCTACACAAGGGAGTGGGAGCGGGAGTGACTTGCAGGAAGGGCTGACCAGACCATCGTTAACTGCTTACAGCGGAAAAGTCATGTGGAGAGTAAGAAGGGACCCCGAGATTGACCCTAATACTCCTAGATATGGGGGTGGGGGTGGGGACTGCAGGGCAGGCTGCCAAAGCTGTCAAAAGGATCTCTGGGAGTAGAGTCCACTGAGGCACAGTCCCGGGACAGTTACAGAAGGATGAGCAGGGACACTGCCGGCCATCAGGCAGTCTTCCTGCCCACAGGTGAGACCTGGAATCTGAAAAGGTAAAACTGTAGTAACCTTCAACTTTTCCCTTCTCCTTTGAAGGTGCAACTGAAGCTGTGATCAGGGACTCCCACTGTCTACCAGAACCCACCTCAAGCTGGTTGCACATAGGTCTTGCTTGGTGAGGATGAAGGAAAAGAGAAAAATCATGGAACGAATTAAATAATGCAACTGCTCAGAAGAATCACACTGAGCTGGAGAAATATCTCCACTAAACACAGGGTATAGGTAAGAAACAGAAGAAAACTAAAACCATCAATGAAATTCGAGATGGCATTGCATCAACGTTAACAGGAGCCCACAGTTATGCAGATGAATAATATGGGAGAAGTAGAAAGTTACTGGAGGTGAAAAGGATTTTGTTAAATTTAACCACACGGTAGGGATAATAAACTGCAGTTTAAAGATTATGAGAAATAAACTCACAGAATAGGAATTCTAGAAGGAGAGGCAAACAATATAGAAATAATAGAAGAAAAGTTTTCCAAGTTGAAGAGAGACTTGAGTTGTTCAATTATAAGGGCTCAAAGGGAAAGAGAGAAAATTAATGAAGAGTCCTATCTCGACATTTCCTAGAGACAAAGGATAAAGAGCCTAGTAGTGGCCCTCAGAGTAAACGAGAGCATTTAATAACAGAAGCGGCAGAGCAATATCTAAAGGTTGTAAGAGGGTAAAGGTTGTAACCCAGGGATTCTCCACTCAACCAGGCTGTTGATCATGTGATATAAACACAGAAAGATATTCTCAGACATGCAAAGATCCTGTAGTTCTCCACCATGTACCTTTCCAGAAAAAAATTACTTACAGAAATAGTCCCAACACTTGAGAAGGGAACCTAAATACAAGAAGATGCATGATGTGGTAGAAAAGAAATGATGGTAAACTAGAAAGCCAGTAAAATAGAGAGTTGAGGTTAAATTGTTGTTAAAATCGTCATTCAACTTAATGTAAATGTTAAAAGTAATTCTCCAAACAAAAGGTGGAAAATATAAACATCAATCTCAGATTATATCCACAAAAATGAGGATGTGGGAAGCCTGGAAGGAAGAAATAAAAAGTAAGCTGCCTTTCTCTCTTTTGCAAGGGAAGTCATCAGTTATTGTTTCATTCTTTTTTTTTTTTTTTTTTTTTTGCGGTATGTGGGCCTCTCACTGCTGTGGCCTCTCCCGTTGCGGAGCACAGGCTCTGGACGCGCAGGCTCAGCGGCCATGGCTCACGGGCCCAGTCGCTCCGTGACACGTGGGATCTTCCCGGACCGGGGCACGAACCCGTGTCCCCTGCATCGGCAGGCGGACTCTCAACCACTACGCCACCAGGGAAGCCCTATTGTTTCATTCTTGACATGGATGAAGAAGCACAGATTCAGCTGAGATCTGGATTAAGATGGCAGATAGAAATTACCCTCTCCAATACCGAGCCATCAGCAAAGAATGAATTCAGAAATCCCAGCCCCCAAGTATTGATCAACACCACTGAAATGAGGGAAGGGGCACAATTTGAAGGAAAAACTAAAGCTCTCGATCCACTAATCTGGAGCTGAACAGGAAGGTCAGCAAGGTTCAGCTCCTGACCTGCCCTCCAACTCCCAGTCCTGGCAAGTCATCAAATTTCTGATAGCTCTCCCTAATACTCCCAAGTCCTAAGAGAAGAAAACTGTGGGGAACCCTATCTTCTTCCTCTTCTGATAGAGGAGTAGTGAAAATGACTTCTGGGGGAAAAAAGAGGAAAATAGACCAGAGCCTGACCCTTTCTAAGGGAAGGTTCTGGGGCTACACAGTCAATGCTCCAGGGGGTGTCACTGGGGGCAGATGTACCTTGCTGCCAGCCCCGACTAGGTGGAATGAATCCCCATAGGGTATTTATCAGTCCTTCCAAAGAGAATGCAAAGCGAGTGTATTCCAACCAGCTCTGGACTTCAGAAAAGTGGATGGAACACAAAAAACCCAGCCCTTACTCTAAGTTTGGGTGGGAGGGGACTAAGCTTATATTTGCAGGAAGAGAGCCAAGGAATAAGGAAACCTCCACGCCACCATATCAGAATAAACAGAAAGTCTATCTAAAACGGACTAAGCAGGAGTCAGATAAAAGAAGTGATACAGAAACTATGCAGACCCACTTCAGAAATGAATGAATAAGTAGCCTGAACTAGAGAAAGAGCCCAAGAGTCCAGTGGTGGACATGGCCATGAACTGCCAAGTCCTCCCATCAGCAATGGATTTATATTCCCAGCTACCCACTGTCAGCCCCTGTTGGAGACCACCTCAGCTAAGGGAGCCCTCTCATTCAAGGTCATGCTCCCTTCCCAGACTGATCAACATAGGGTATTAAGGCTCCGTCCCTTGGCCCCATCATGGGAAAACTCCCAAGGATGGTCCTGGTTCCAGAGCTCCCTATAGGGTTGGTTGAGCCATTGTTGTGACTGCCCTGCAGCTCTCCTTCTGCCTCTGCCCAATCTTCCCTTTGTCTCTTCCGTCCATGTATGTTGATGTAGGGAACCCAACCTAGAAGAAAACATAACTCAAGAAGCAGAAGGAAATCCCTCTTTGGCCTCAAGTTTTGGAATTACATAATAAGAACATGCACGTATTAAGACAAGATTCAAAGATGAAATGGTAAACGCTGACAGAATAAGACGAAGAGAGAACCCAGGCCTAAATAAACAAATCGAGAAGCAAAACAACATCGGTTCAGGGCTCGTGAATAAATTAGGAATAGTGAGGAGCAGAAAGAATAGATGCTGCTAAATAGAAGATTGTCATAGACGAGACAGTCCCAGTGGATGCAAATAAAAGCAATTTGAGAAAAGCTAGTGCATGATGGAGGATAAAGATGCTCCAGGATGAGAGAACAAGTGTTCGCCAGATGGCAAAACTCAACAAAGCGAATAGAATATGAATTCCATATCATGAGAGAGAGTTTCCTGAAATACAGTAGAAATGTCATCTGTGGATGGAAAGAGCACGGTGTATTCCAGGAAGTTTTGATATAGACTCTCAACCCCAAGACATGTCCTTGTTAAGATGCTGACTTCTTATCAAGGAGAAAGTCTGTCCAGGCATCTGAGCAGAAGAAACAAATTGCTTCCAAGGAGAAGAAATAGCAGGCTGGCCTCAGGCTTCCCTGCCACGGTCATAAGTGTGGAAGAACAATGGAGCAGTGCACACAAAGCTGCTTCTGAGGGAGAGAAAACATGACCTTAGAATTTGACACTCAAGCGAAATACCCTTCAAGGAGGAAGGAAATGGGCAGACATTCTCAAACAGGGAAGAATTCTGGGATTAAAACACCCATGAACCTTCCTTGAAAACAGCACTTGGTAAAAAAAAATGGCACTAAGAGATTAATAGAAAGAATAACTCAGGAATGGAGAATGTGTTATATTCACTAAGGGTGAATGTAGACGCCACTAAAATATAGAACTATTACTAGATGTCTGGGAATCGTGGTGACAGAGCAGAATGGGGATGGTATCAGTCTGGACAATGTAAAAGCAAAAGGGAAGAGAAGATGGAACCAAGTTTGGGAGTGAGGATGTCTGTCTTCCAAATCCTGCAGACAGCAGATCTTCTCTAAAAGTATCCATAGCGATGCCAGCCTCTTAAATATTAGTTCATAACCTTGACTTTATCTAGAGCATTCTTTAAGGAGTAAATCTCTTGTGGATAATAAATATTTATTTGAAGTTTTTTTTAAAACCTTCAAACTTCAGGGCTTTTTTTCCCCTGTCATTCCGCACGGCTTGCGGGATCTTAGTTCCCTGACCAGGGATCGAACCCGGGTCCCCTGCAGTGGAAGTGTGGAGTCCTAACCACTAGACCACCAGGGAATTCCCCAGGGCCCTTTTAAATTCGAGTAAAACTACAAGGAATGCCTTTTAAAATTTAGAAATAGCATCTGTAATGTAATTCCATTTAATAATAGCATATTTAAGTCTGTTCCTCTATCTATCCAACCTTCCTTCTATCTGCCCCTCTCCAGGTGTATGCAGGTCAAATTACCAGAGTAATGTGACTGCTGGTAGGTGTTGGGTGGTGGAATTTTTTAAAACTTATTTTTTATACCTTTATACTGCACTGTTTTGATTCTTTATATTGATTGTATGTTAGTTTTATAATAACAATGGTAATTTTTTTCTAAAAAATATGTAAGCAAACAAATAATATGTTAGCAGTGTTAATTCTATGTAGGAATAAGGACATTATTGTCTTTTTTTTTTGCTTTCTTGTATTTTTTCACATTTTCAAGAATATGTTTCTAAAATAAATATTACATGTATATATGTACTTATATACACATACACATATATAGATATATACACACACAGCAGTAGACTAAATTAGGATATATAATTTCCAAATAATCAGAGAAAGAAAGAATGAAGACTTAATATGGCAAAAGGCAGGAAAATGAAACAGAAGAAGGAAGCCCCGCAAATCAAAAGTCAGCACAGGAGAGCTGCTTTGCTCTCGGATTTGCGTTTTTGGGGGATCAATTGACTTTATTTTCATTTATTGCGTATCGAGTATCATTATCTCATTATTGAGTATGTCACTGCTTTTAGGCATTATGCTAAGACCTTTTCTAACATGTCACTGGATTCTAACACCTGGAAGGTAAAGGTAATTACCCCGTTTCACAGATGAGGAAAGTGACATCCAGATGGGGCAGCAGTTAGCCCAATCGCAGAACATGCCCATCACTGCCTTCTCTCAACGACCCCACCTACCAGCACAGCAGGGCCTAAGTGGGCAGGGTGGGGATGGGGTGGGGGGCAGAGGTACTCACCGAGAGTGGAGTGGGCGCTGGTTCCTGCTCCCCAGGGACACACTCACCTAGGGCAGAGGACAGGAGAGAGAGGGAATGAGACCCAGACATCCCAGACCCAGACAGGCTTTGTTTGTTCCATAGAGCTAACGACTACGTGTCAGGCGGGACGTGCGCTGGGACCTGTCTTGTGCATTAGCCCACTTCGTGGATGGCTCCACCCCCATGGCTTGCTGCAGGTCACTTGTTGGAAAAGTGATAGACTGGTGGCTGCACCACTGTCACAACCTGCATCGTCTCCACCCACAACCAGCATTTCACGGTTGATATCTATTGAGCACTTGCTAGACACCAAGTGCGGCGCTATTGTATTTAATTGCTTTATTTCATTGACTCCTCACAGCAACTTCTAAAGGAGGCATTATTATCCCCATTTTACAGATGAGGAAATGAGGCTCTGGAAGGGTGACCAGCCAGAAGCCACCCAGCTCAATCTGAACTTGGTGCTCTAACTCCAGAGCCCAGGCTCCTAACCCCAACACTCTATTGCCTCCCAGGAGGTAGCCATGGATTCTGGCTATAACCAAACTTAGACGGGTGGCAGCAGAGGGAACGCTGAATTGGGTCTACTCTCAGCTTCGCCAGGTACGCTCTGTGCGACTTGGAGCAAATCCAGAGGCCTGAGCTGCCTGTTGTATAAAGAGGGGAGGGGGATCGTAGCTCAGCTTATCTCAGAGGGTTATGGGAAAGACCCAGGGACTGGGAAGATGTGCTCTGGGGGTCGTGAAGGATAAGACGGGTATCAGAAATGGGAGGTGGGGTGGAGGTGTCACTTACCTCTGTCGGGCATCCTGAAGATGGAGTCCTCAGGGATGCCCACACCCAGGGCAACTTCCCTGAACTGCTCCAGCAGGGTTTCCCGAAGCTGTGGCTCCCGTCCTGCAAGTAGGAAGCAGGGGAGACTCCTAGAACCACAGGTACCTGGGCCATCAGGGCCTGAGGTTATTTTGCCCAGGGAGTTTCATTTTGGGGAAGTTTGAAAACTGTTGGCCCAATTCCATCTCTTCGATACCCTTATGGAAACCTCAGCCCCAGAAGAGGATGAGGTGTCCCTCCCAGGCTCCCCATCTGGGTCTCCCAACTCCCCACACAGCTCTCTTTCCACTGGTTCTTTTAAGAACCCGAAGGCTCTGGAATTCTCTGGAATTTTCAAGATCAAAAGAAGAGGATTCTACCTCAGATGGGAGACTGAGCTCTACCTCCTCTAGGGAGAGTAAATGTTTTCACCTTTCCCTTAACTGGAGTTTTGTCAGAAGGAAAAAGCAAAACTCCCTGCTCTTCCCCACTCCATTTCCCTAAATCCCGGGTCTCCTCCCACGCCCAGCTCCAACGAGTGTATCATGTTCCAGGCCTTTACCATAGAGCTTGGCAGTAATGGTGGGTCCATGACGGTGGCTGAATTTCTTGGTCAGAAAAATGGCATACTCATCATAGTTGGTGTGGACCACATAGGACTCCATGGTGATGTTCCATTCTGCATGGAAGATTCAGGAAGACAAAAAGATCAGTGGTCAGAAGGTTTCTAGCCTGAGATCCTTCACCTATTCACCCACACATCATCTATTCATCCATCCTTCTGTTCACCCATCCCTTCCATATATTTATTATCCGTCTTCACTCTCTCCCTCTCCATCCATCTATCTCCTCCATATAGTCATCATTAATTCAACCACCATCGTTCCATCCATCCATCCTCATCATATATCAATCCATAAATTCATTCATTTTCTTTTTCCTTCTTTTTCTTTCTTTCTTTCTTTCTTTCATTCTCTTTCTTTCTTTCCTTCTTTCCTTTCTCCCTTCCCTCCCTCTTTCCTTCCTTCTTTCCTCCATCCATTAATCCATCAATTTATCTATTAAATGATTGATTGACTACCCCACTAATCTACCGTCATACTTATATTCACTTACCATTTTTTAATTCTCTCACTCATTTATTTATCCAACCCCAAACATTCAACCCCTGACATGATTATTTGATGCATAGAGCAAATTCAGTAAACATCTGCTGGATTAATGATTAAATTCATGTCCAAGTCCCTCTATCACTTGGCACCACACACACTGTATATGGTAGATGCCTAGCAAATTTTTATCAGCTGACTGCAGATGCCTAACACGAGGACTGATGAAATCTTGATGTTATCCTTAGCATTCAGCACCATCACTCAAATTCTGGATGAGCACGTGCACGGCAGGGCAGGGGCGGGGGGAGGGATAGAGAAAAAGAAAGAAGGAGAGAGAGAAGGAGAAGGAGGGGGAAATTTGGAGGGAGGCTAGATGACTGCAGAAAAGTGGGAGGAAAAGTTGTAGGGGCAGAGAGGGCTGAGGCAGAAGGAAAGAGAGCTTAAGACAGCAGGTATCTTTTAGCAAAGGAGGGAACTGTAGATGTCTCCTTTGACTCAACTTACTGGGTTTGTGATAGAAGAACTTTCCGTCAGTGCCTGTTTTCTCATAAGCCCCAGAGATCGCCTCACAGACACCTTTCCTGGAAATGAACAAACCAAAAGGAAGGTAACCTCTGGCAGAGACCATGGTCCTGACACCCCACTCTCCTGCAGGGTCCTTCTAAATGCCTTTTTTTTTTTTAATTTGGAAAGTAACATTTCCAAATATCTGGTTTAATTCTCACACCAGCCCTGGGAGACACAAATTTCACATGAGGGAACAGAGGGACAGAGAAAAAAAGGAACTAATCCATGCTAACCTCTTGGTAAGCCCAGCACTAAAAATCAACTTCCTTAAGCAAATCTGCACATCAGACTTAGGCACCGTGAAGTCAGAACGATGAATTAACACATTAATTCATGGATTACTTTGTGCCTCTCTCATTTTCCTCATCTGAGAAATGGGGATAATGATAGCTTCTACCTCACATGGTGGTTGTGAGGATCAACTGAGATATTATATGCAAAAAGCTTAGAGTAAACACTATGCACTTATTAGGTATTATGGTTACTATGATTATTATTTATCTTGTTAATATTTAATGAGCAGCATCTATGTGCCAGGCACTGTGCTACATGCTGGGGATACAGAGGAGGGCAGGACAGACCCTGTCCCCTCATGGAGCTTATAATTGAGTGAGGTGGGTGGGCAGGCCAGGGGCAGATACAGTCAGTGTGAGAATTGCCACAAGGGGCGGGGTGGAGCCCGAGGTGCTCCGAGAACACAGAAGAAGGCATGTAACCTCAACCTGGGTTGGGGGGAGTCAGGGAGGACTTCCTGGAGGAAGTGACAAAGAACCTGCGTCCTGAAGGATCCATAGGAATTAGCGCAGGGAGGTGGGGAGAGGTTTTCGGATAGAAGAAACATCCAACGCAAAGGTCCAGAGGATGGAGGGTTCCAGGGACTGAAAGAAGGTCCGCTTGGGTGGGTCACAGAGTACATGGCAGAGAGTGGGGCAGGGAACAGTGAGTGCTTGGGGGTCAGGGGCAGGGGGTGCTGAAAGGCCACGTTGAAGAGTTGAATTTTATTCCCAAGGGCAGTAGGGAGCTCTGGAAAGGTTTAAGCAGATTTGAGTTTTTGAAAGGTCTTTCTGGTTGCTGGGTGACGAAAGGATTGGATGGAAAGTTGGCGATTAGAGGTGGGGAGAAGTGTAGAGAGGCTACTGTAGACAACCAGGAAAGAAAGGGTGGTGGCTTGGTCCAGGGTGGTGGCGGTGAAGAGGAGACAAGTGAACAGACTGGAGGGATTTAGGAAGGGCAGGGACAGGGCTTGATGATGGATCGAATGGCCGTGGCAGTGGAAAGAGGAGTCTAGGACAGCCACCTCCCACCCAGCTTTCCAAGATGGGGGGGGGGGGCGGGGAGAAGTGCCCTTACTGAACTAAGGGCACCCAAGGAGAAAGAGCAGGTTGGAAAGAAGGCACAGTGTTGGGGGCGTTGCCCTTGAGGTGGAGATGGGACAACTAGAAAGGGCTGCCCTGGTGGAGGGCAGCAGAGAGGTCTGGAGCTCAGGGCCGAGTCCTGGCTGGAAGTGGAGACCTGTCACTTTCTAGGATGGGGTGGTGACTGAAGCCAGGGCAGGGGGTGGGGTGGAGGTGGGTCCCCACTCACCGCCAGTGAGTATTAGTCACGCTGATCTCCCTGTCCGTTGCTCCCTCTCCCAGCACCAGCGAGCTCATGGTCATCTTGTCCTTGAACCTCTTCAGCCACGGGCAGGTGGAACCCACGGCCACGTGGAACCATTTCCCGTAGATCTAGGAGGCAGCCACAAGCTCTGAGGATCTGGACCTCGAGGAAGATTTGGAGGATATCTGTCCCCCTCCCTCCTCTCAGTGACTTCTCCTAAGTGATCATCCTTGTCTTACAGGTAATTGGAGGCTACAGGGCTTCCAGGGAGGGTGGAGCCCTGATGGAGGAACTCCAGGCATCGCGGCCAGCTTAGGACGGAGATGTGCGGGTGGGCCCCACCTCGCTGGCAGAGGGCCTGACTCTGCTGAGATGTAGGATCTGGGCTGCTCACCTGGACGGGGTCCAAATCTCCAAGCCTTAAGGTCACCATCCCCCACCGCTCCCCAAAAGCAGGAGTCCTGTCTTCTACTCCTCTGGGGACAGGTTGCTCACCACGTTGCACACAGCCCACACCTCCGTGTCAGAAAGTATCTCCTTTCCCTAAGCTGCGTCTGACCCAGGGCAAGCCTGCCGCCTCTTTCTCCTGAAAGGGCCCTCAGGTCCCCGCAGACCTTTCGCCATCCCTGACCACCAGAGGCCCTCTCCTCACGCCTCTCCTCCACAACCTTCCTCATCCCTGAACATAAGCAAAGTCCTCAGGCCAGCACGGCTACAAGGGTCTGACGGAACCCAGGATGGTGGTAGAGGGGCAGGCCCCGTTCAAGGTCACCCAGCGCCTCGGGCAGAGCTGGGGCCGGAGGGCAGACTCCCCACACACAGCGCCCTGCCTGGGCCTCTTAATCCCACCAGCCTGACCTCTGTCGTGCTTCTCATCTCCCCATAATCCCACACGTAGGGCGGAGGACCCAGGACGGGCTAACAGAGATGCTACGGGTGAGGTGAGGACTTGAAGGTTGAAGGGCTGCGGGGTGGAGGGTCACAAAAACCTCGGTGCTGCTGGGGGCTGCAGGGCAGCAGTCGTCACCGAGCCTTTTCTGGGTGGGTTCTAATCAGAGCATGGGTTCCCCTGGGAACCCGAGAGGGCAGGTTCAGACGTGAGGACCTTTGACTCAGAATGTCAGCCTGGAGGCCCACAGAACGGTGCATGCAGAATTGTAGCTTCAGCAGATCCCTGAGAGTCTGGGCAGCAGCGAGGGCCCTGAGGGACCCACGCGTGGAGTTCCAGATGCGGAGACTGAGAGCCCGGGGCCTAGGACTTGCCCCTCCCCCGCAGCAAGGCCCAGCCGCTCGGACACCCTGTCATCGCTGCCAGAGAGGCCAGCCTTACCCTAGACAGGTCGAAGTTCTCCTGCACTTGGATGTCGTCGGGCAACGTCGTCACAGGGCTGGCACTCACCGCCAGGCAGGCGGTCAGCTGCAAGAGCAGGGCCCGTAGACTCTGCATGGCTCCGGGCTCCTCCGCCTGGGGTGTCACTCACGGGCTCCGTCTGGGGACAGAAGAGCCACCACCTGCCTGCACGAGGCAGCTATGGACTGAGGCTGGGGAACGGGCCTGTGGCTGTAGATGACCTTGCTGTTTGCTCTGTTCAGCCGGGACCAATCAGGGCCCCAAGGCCAGGGCCAATCGATCCCTTGTAGTGCCCAGGCCGGGGTCAGGGTCCCGAGGGGCCAGGGTGGCTGCTTCAGAGGAGCTGCTGGCCAAATGCAACCCGGTCCTGGTGCAGCCGGGCGCTAGGTTCAGGCCCCATGAAGGCTTCCCCAGAAACTCCTCACCTGTCCCAGGTGGGATGAAGAGACGGGCAGCCCCCGGCCCTTCCCGCTGGGTCGTTCCACCTGGGAGCCAGGAGGACAAGCCTGACTGGTCCATTTCTCAGATGAGAAAACTGGGGCCCGGGGAGAGGAAGTGACTTAGCAGAGACAATAGGGAGGTCTGTGGCAGAGCCCAGACGAGAGCTCGGGTGTCCTGTCCCCAGAGTTCCTTCTCTGAGCCGTGGCTTCCCACAGCCCTAGCAAATAATAGTAGAAATGATGATGATGATGTTCACAGCTTCCATTCCCTGAGCACCTGCTGTGTGCCAGCTGTCCACCAGCACTTTCCACCGGCCACGGAATTGATCATCCCCACAACAACCTCGTCAAGTAGGTGCTATTATTCCCCTTTATAGGTAGGGCATTTGAGTCTCCAAGAGGTAAAGTGACTTGCCTAGGGTCTCCCAGCTGGGAAGCAGCATTGCTGGGAGAGGCAGCATCTGGTGGTGGCTGAGAGCGTGGACTCGGGAGCCAGACTGCTTTCTGTGCCACTCACTGGCATGTGTGGCCTTGGGTGAGTGACTTTCCCTCTCAGTGCCTCCGTGCCCTCATCTGCAAATGGGGATAATAGTTCCTGGTTCAGAACATTGTCACGAGGATTGATGGAGTTACGCTTGTAAAGCACTAGGACAGTAGCCGGCAATGGTAAGAGCGGAATGTGTATGTAACAGGTTGGATAGGTCTCCCCCAAATTCATGTGCACCCGGGACCTCAGACTGTGGCCTTATTTGCATAATTAGTTCAGATGAGGTCATACTGGAGGAGGGTGGACCTAAACCCAAGGACTGATGTCTTCATAAGAGAAAGTGGGGGCGGGGGGTGAGATTTTGATACAGAGACACACAGACACACAAGGAAGACGGCCACGTGTAGACCGAGGCAGAGCTTGGAATGAGGCAGCAGTAAGCCAAGGGCTGCTGGCAGAAGCTAGGAAGGATTTTCCCCTGGAACCTCCAGGAAGAATGCAGCCCTCCTGACAACTTGGTATTGGACTTGTAACCTCCAGAACTGTGAGGAAAATACATTTCTGTTGTTTTATACCACCCAGTTTGTGGTGTTTACTAATGGCAGCCTTAGGAAACTAGACAGTATCCATTGCATTAAAATATTTAAATGGGAATTTTTTAAAAACCCAGGTCTGTTTGTCTCCATAGATCAAACTCTTGCCAGTGATACTGCAGGCCCTCTCTAGGAAGAGCCCTCCTCCAGTGGTCAGAACTTCTGTCTTCATTTCCTCCCTGCCCTTGGCACAGAACATTCCACACACACAGTAGCCTCCTTGCTACAGCTGGGAATGACCCCTTCAGACAGGCAGGTCCACAAGAAAGACCCCTGCTCATGTGAGGATCCGGCAGTTCCCCCACAGAGTTGCCCCAACAACTGGTGAGTCATGTCCCTCTGTAAGAGTCATCAATACATTCATCTTTCCAGTATCAGGAACAAGTGTGTCTCTAGTCATAATAAGTGAATGTGTTTCCTCTGCTCTGTCACTGGCAGCTTGGCTAGTGATGACATTCCCTTTTCACTTTGGCTGCCAGGAAGCTCAAAGCCATATGACAAATTTAATCATAGCAAGTATCTTGGCTTAGATTTCTGAAACACTTATCTTCCCTCTTGTTCACCAAGTTTCGCAGGCTTTTATGCTTTGGTTCGTGGTGGTAGTAAGAAGGCAGAGTCTGAATTAAGAGGGGTGCAGACAACTGGCAGCCAGAAGGCTTGACTCGCTCTGCATGACTTTGGGTATGGCCTTCGCTCTCTGAAGCCCACTTTCCTCACCTGTAAATGGAAGAAAACAATCCCTGACGCGTCTGCCAAGAGGTCAAGTGAGCGATGTGTGTGAAAGTGCTCTGTAAACAGTCCACTGCCTCACCTGCGTGATGGTCTCAGGAGGTCTGTCTTTGGAGAGACCAGACCTGATATAAGAATGAAAAAATAACAATGAATCATGAATAGGAGCAGTGCCACCCTACTAAGGTTGCCTACAGTGTACCGTGATGGCTCGACCGATCTTCATAGAGGGTCTACGTTATTAGGGTTGTCAATCCCATTGGCCCCAGGGGAAGCCTGAGGTCCACGGGGGTGTGGAAGAATCCCGGCCTCCTTTGGATAGGATTGCTCATCCAGCCACACTGCCTCTCCTGAGGGTGGGGGGATGCAGTGGGGGGGGGGGGTGGGAAGAGGCCCAGAGGATGGGCCCGGGATGTTGATCTCTTCTCCCGCCTCCAGCGATGTTTGCTCTCCTCAGATTATTAACCAGAGCAAACAGAGAGAGCAAACTCTGCCAAAGCCCACCTGGACTTTGAGCTGCTTTTTAAAAATTAACCCTGGGCCCAAGGATGGAAGGCCGGCAGTGATCCGGGGTACTGACCCCTCTTCCCCTTCTGGCCATCGGGGTGGAAGGATCGGGGCTCTGGGGCCCCTGTCCTCCTAGGGGACCCAGGGGTCCAAGTGTCCACTGGAATTGGCCAGGTCCCAGAACCATTTCAAGGGGAGGGCGAGGTCCTGCCTGTGCAAGAGGCCGCTGAGCCTCAGAGGTGCCCAGTGTGCAGGAAGGAATAGAGGCCTGTTTCAGGTGAACACTCTGGGGCTCAGAGAAGGAATGGGACTTGTTCAAGGTCACCCAGCTTGGGGCCGAGTTGGGGGCCAAATAGGCCTGACTGCAGTGCCCAGGCTTTCCCCCATCATTTATTCATCCACTCATTCATTCACCAAACATGCACTCCATGCTCGGTGCTGAGGGTAGGACGGAAAGCATGACAGACTCCCCAGTTCTCCCTGCCAGGATGGGGGGCAGGGGAGTGAGAAGAAGGTAATAAGACAGGATGGTCCCTGCAGTGATGGGGGAAGCAGCAGAGGCCAGGGGAGAGACTTTGACCTGAGTAGTAGAAATTAGCCAGACAAAAGCGCATGCGTGGGGCGAGGGTGGGGTTGGAGGAGGAGAGGGTATTCCAGACAGAGGGAACAGCAGCTGCGAAGGCTTAGTGGAGGAAGATGCAGAGAGAAGTGTATTTGGAATGCAAAAACAAGCGAACAAGCAAAACCATAGGTCTGCAGCTTGGGAGACAGAGGCACGTGGGGAGAGCCAGGCCGGGGAGGTGGCTGAGGTCCAGCAGGGAGGACTCTGACGCCAGGTCAAGGGGCTTGCTTGTTATCTGGAGTATGTGGGGAGCCCTAGAGAGTTTTCAGAAGTGCTTTCAGGGCTTCCCTGGTGGCACAGTGGTTGAGAGTCCGCCTGCCGATGCAGGGGACACGGGTTCGTGCCCCAGTCCAGGAAGATCCCACATGCCGCGGAGCAGCTGGGCCCATAAGCCATGGCCGCTGAGCCTGTGCGTCCAGAGCCTGTGCTCCGCAACGGGAGAGGCCACAACAGTGAGAGGCCCACGTACCGCAAAAAAAAAAAAAACAGAAGTGCTTTCAGATTTTAAAATCGGCTGAGGTGAGAGAGGAAGCTGTGCAAGTGGGAGGCCCAGGAAAGCAACTCTCTAGAGACTCGCCAGGAAGAAGGAAGGGGCCGCGACACTGGGACCCAGCAACTGGACAAGCAGGGACATCAAAGACATGGGTGGACGTGGTCAAGGTTGGGGCCTTCCTCTGCTCATGGTGGAAGAGGGTGGCAGGGAGACCTCGCCTCCTCACAAGGAGGCATCCAGCTGCGGGCCTCGCCCCAGTGCCTGACCCTGCCCAGTTCCCTCAGACTCAGAGCCACAGCCCCATCCCTTCATGGGGAAGCTGGAGGCGGTAGCAACCAGACGCCATGACAGTGATGGGGAAGGGGTGTTTCTCACTGCCCAGCTCTGTCTAGGCTTTGTTCCTCACTCCCCACCCCGGTCCCAAAGAGCCAGGCCACCCAGAGACCTGAGTTCCGGTCCTCGTGACTTGCTGGGTGACTGTGGGGCAGTCCTATCCCTCCCTGGCCTCATCTTCCTCATCTGGGCCTCCAAATGAAGGTAAAATAACTCACGTGACAGGGCTGAAGTAAGCACTGGAGGAGGGACATTTGTGAAAGTGCTCCCCAGTGTACATGCCGGAGGTATCGGTGTCGTCACAGGCACTTAGCCCAGCGCGTGGCACCAGGTAAGAGCTCCCTACACAGCAGAAATTACACGCAAGAAGGTGTGGGCATCCCGTGTCCACTAGAGGGCAGCAGAGAAGTTCTAGAAAGACCACTGGGGTTTGTCCCCATTCCTCCGTACAGGGAGGAGGCAGAGGCCTAGAGCAAAGGCCCACGGAAGTGGTAGAACCGGGGCTGGAACCCAGCCTTCCTTGCCCCAAGCCTGCTTACACCCCCCTGGCGAGTGTAAAACACTCAGCTTCTGCCTCGCCTATCCCCAGAGCTGTATGCTTAGATGGGGCCCTTTGAAAAATCGTTCGCTGCCCAGTGAATTCGGTTCTCCTGATGAACCAGAATTGGGAGTCGCTGCTATAGACAGCAAGGGCGGTGATAACCCGAATAACCACTTGATTAAGCTCTTACTGTGTGTCAGGCCCCACGCTGAGCACTCTACAGCATGGCTTACTGAATCCTCCCGTTAAGGTTCAATCATTTTACTACAATGCTAGTCCTACTTTGCAGATAGGGAAACTGAGGCTGAGCGATCAGGTGACCTAGTGTCAATGGTCACCCAGCCAGTGAGTAGTGATCCAAACCCAGATCTGTCTCCCTGACACCCAGGTCACTCTGCTGGCCTCCCAGCCCCTTGTCCCCTGATAAACAGTGGGCCCTTGGCTGTGTTCTTTCAGACACCTGGAGCAGAGGGGTGGGTGTCTCCCTTCACTGGACCCCTCACAGCAGGAGTGAGCCTGGTTCTCCCTTCCCTGGCCAAGGGCATGCTCTGTCTCTCCCATGAGACCCGACCCTTCCCTTTTTCCCAGCACTGTGCTGGGCACTTAGGTGCTCAACAACCACATACTAATTGACTGACTTAGAACTGTGAGTGGGAATGTAGGTCAGACCCCCAAAAAGGGCCACCTAACTAGAAGACAGCTGAGGGAGACTGGGAGATTGAAATCACCATGGCCAAATCCTTGAATCACGATCAATGAATGAGCAAATGAGCGAGTGACCGGGATACTCATTGGCACGACTTAAAAGGCAAAGATACCTGTTCCCTTGCATCACCGACTTTGAATTAGTCTGTGTATCGTGGCTGGGAGGATCCCCAAGGCTTTGTCCAGCAGTGTGATGGTTGAGCAACTGAACTTTGCACCCAGACAGTCCTGGGTTCCAGTCATGGCTGCAACCCCTTCCTGCCTGTTTGATCTTAATTGACTTCAACTTTCTCAACCTGAGTCTTCCCCTGTTAAATGGAGTTAATAAGAGCTCATAGGGGTGTGGAAGAATTAAATGATGAGCAACATGTCACGTTCTTGCTCCTTGCAGAGAGCTCAGCAAATAAGAAATGATAGCCCAGGGTGGAGGGTGCCCTTAGATGTTGTCAATGTGGAAGCGGGTGGCTTAGCCTGCAGAAGCAGCCCAGAAAGTGAGACACTTTGGAGCTCAGTGCTCTTGAGATCCAGCTGCCCCTGGAACAGAGCTTGTGGCCCAGAGCCTGGCTCCCTTTGTACCCCAGAAGAAAGGGCTCCCAAAGGAATAAACTTCCAAAGGCCTGTCTGCATTCAGGAAGAGGACACAGGCGTTTTCCTACTCTTTGCAGACTGGTCTTATCTGTCCTGCATTAAAGCAAGACCTCAGGAGGCCTGCCCGACTCCTGGCTGACCGAGTTGATATCACCCAATATCCTTGGAGGGACTAAAACAGCTCTTTTCTGAAATCACGAGGCAAGCCAGACTCCTTGGAAGGTCCCACTGGCCTTTCTTCGATGAAGACAAATGAATCTCTCCCAGTCAGCTTCCCTGGAAGGGCAGTGGGAACACTTCCCTGGATTTTCCACTGGGTGACCCAGTCCTGAATGGCCACTCTCTCCCTGGAAGAATCCGTATTAGAAGGTGCACCTTGCAGGAAGGAGTCAGCAGAGCTGGATGTCAAGTTCACGAGTCTGTATAATCAGAGTCCAGATATTGATGCAATTCCTCTCCTGGAAAACAGGACTGGTAGAATGTTTGTGCTGAAAGCATTCATTAGTAATAAAAATAGTAATAACAACCAGTATGTATTTAGCACTGACCACACGCCAGGCTCTGTCCTAAACAGTCTACGTAGTTTCACTCTTTCAATCCTCGTATCATTCCCCAAGAGCACATTAACTTCTCGTCGTGCAAACCAATCGTATCCCCACTTTACAGAGGAGGACTGAGATTCAGAGAGGTTAACTACCTTGCCCAGGTTCCCACAGCCATAAGTTGGGCAGACGGGCTGAGAGGATGGGTTTGACAAGGTTCTATATAGCCTGGAGACCACCCAGAGCCCTGAGCACCACATAAAAGCGGGACTTCAGGGGTCCATTTCTAATTCTCTCGTTTCTGGCTAGGCTGCACAGAATCCTCCTTCATTGGGCAGTCTGTGAAAAATTATTTTATCTTCGGAGGTGGTGAAGCTTCTTACATGGGGGAAAATAGCTTGAGAAGTCCATTCCTCTGCCTCACTAAAGACCTCTGTATGGTCTGGCTTTGCTGGGCTGTGCTGGGATTTGATGGAGACTGACTTCTCCAAGGAGGCTGCTCTATTCTGCTCAGTGGTTCCTGGTTGGATAAAAACTGCTCCTCTATTTTCCCTTCCTCTGTGGTCCTACTGTGTGGCACTTGGCATGATGGTTGAAATCATCTATTCAAGAGCCAGACCACCTTATAACAAATCCAACTTTTGCCACTTACTAGCTGTGTGACCTTGGGAAAATTCTGAGCCTCTTCTTGTCTCGGTTTCCTCACCGTAACATGAGGATAACAGTAGTACCTACTTCACAGAGTTGTTATGAGAAATGAATGCATTACTACATGGCCAGTGCTGGAAGGATGCTTGGCGACAGATAAATTTGTTGATTGTTATTATTTATTCCATTGCAGAGCAACTGTCACTTTGATTGTTCTTTTCCCCCACTTGGCTGGCAGCTCTTGGAGAACAGAGCAGTGGCTCAAGCTCAGGCCAGTGTCCTCATGCCTAGTAGACCAGGCCTGACCTTCATGTGTGATGAGTGAGAGATAGTGTGATCAGAGCCAGGGGCTGAAGGAAGGTTCGTGAGGAAGACACCTATGGCCAACTATTAAAGATCTTTCTTTGTTGGCCAGCAAGTACAGATGTCAGTGATGGCCAGGGGACCTGTAGGTCTGTTGCAGAGCAGGCTTAGAACCCAGATCTCCTGACGTCAGTCCTGGTCTCCAACCACAGCATCAACTTGTTTACAAGTTCCAGTAGCTGCTGCTCCGTGTTTCATAGCAAGACCACCCCCACCTGCCCAACCCCGCTCTGCCACGTTTGTTTGCTTAAAATAAAGGAAGACAAGTCTTTGGTAGCTCAACAAGGAGATGGCAATGGAAAACATAAGAGGACACAAAATATCCCTCAAAGGGGCTGAAATCGACCTGTTGTGCACAAAACTGAATAACTATGAATTGGGGCAAATGTGTCATTAGACAAAGGGAGGAAAGACCTTGAGTGAGAGAAAGCAGGATGCGAGAGAAGGCTGAAGCAGAGAGAGGGAGAAAGCAGGATGCGAGAGAAGGCTGAAGCAGAGAGAGGGATGTGGGTAAGATGTTCTGGGCAGTTGCATCTTTGGTTGGAATAAACTTTTATGTTCTCTCCACTTCTCGGGGTTTATCTTGGGGTTGGTCATCGAGATGAGACCTTAGAGCCTCTTAAACACAAGCACCCACAGGAGTGCTTTTCCTGAAGCTTCTCTTGTCCTACCGTAATGCTTTCAGCCATGCTCCCCATTCTGCACTGGCTAAGAGTTGGAGTCCCCAAGGATCTGGAGAACTCAGCCAGGCTTCCAGACATCTAGGTTGATCTCTAGACTTGTCGGCATTCTGGAAACTAATGATGGCCTTCCAAGCACTGGTGACCATCCTCACCCCCAGCCAAAGACTCCGGAGAATCCCTCCCAACTTCTACGCAAACGTTTACAATTTCAGAGAACTCTTCTAGAGACTTGGAATTCTGGGAAATTCCTCCAATGCTTCAGGATTTCCAAGAGCTGCCCCCAGCTCTAATGTACCAGAGCTCCCCTTCAAAGTTGGACAGTCCTGGAGAACTACTACCCTATTTCATGGGGCCGGAGAAATTCCTCCAATTCCGGCATTCTGTAGAAAGCTTTCCTGTGGAATCTACTGTTCTCAGTTAAAAACCACAGGATTTGAAGAGTCTTGATACATTACTGGGGTCCGATGGAATTCCTCCAGGGTTAGGGATTCTGGATAAGCTGCAGTTCTTGAGTAAGGAGGCTGATTGGGAGATGGACGCATGGTTCATGTGATGGGGGTAGTGGGGACTAATCACCTTGAGTCCTGAGTCTATCTCTGGGAAAGTAAGTAGGGATTTTGCTGAGCTGGACCCAGGAAACCGGAAAATCGTGGGTGGCTCCAGTGGGAGAAGGAATCGTCCAAACAAGAATGAACCGGCAACAGCCAAGGTCCCCCTGGGTGTTCCCTGTCCATTCTTCCCAAGGCAGCCAAGGAAGCTTTCACGCTCAGTGCCAGGGGCCTCCTCTGCCTGAGGCTAGAGACCTCCCAGCAAGCAGGGCCACATTAGAGTGAGAAAAGGGCTCTGGGGAACGGAGGAGCCCAGGCTCAAACCTGCCGAGCCACACAAGCTGATGTAACATCAAAAGCACCTAGAGTAGAAAAAAGTGGCTTTACGGCATTAGTCCGGCTTGCCCTCCTTCTACCCTTCAGGTCTCTGCAAAAATGTCCCCTGCATGAGACCTTTCCTAACCCCCCTGTATAGAACTGCACCCGCCCTGACAGACGGACCTCTCTGCTCTGTTTTGCTCCATGGCATTTATCACTATCTGACTTCCTATGTGTTTTGCCCAATTTCTTGTTTCTTGTCTGTGTTGAGGATAAGGCTTTCTATGCTTTGTTCAGTGCTGGCCCAAAGTTGTTTCTCAATTAAATATTTGTTGAGCAAATTGTTTCGGAACCCAGATTGTCAATTCTGTCAAATCGTCACGTCGACTAAAAGCTGCTTTTGGCTAAATTACCTGCAACAGGAGAAGCCTCGTGCTAAAATCTTTCCAAATGTCAGTGGATTTAATCCTCATGACTGTCCCATGCGGGGCTACTGTTCATGTATCTGTTCTGCAGATGAGGTGACTCGGGCCAGCGCAGTTAAGTCACCTGCCCAGGATCACTCGTGGTAAGTGATGATGTTGAGACTTGAACTTGTGTTGTTCCGTCTACGGACTGAACCCGCCCACCCTGCCTGGCCGGGTGCCTGTGGTGTCTGGCTGTCACCCCACCACCCTGGGTTCTGCCTCCATGGACTCCAGCCTTCTACAAACACCTCTATTCACAGTCACAGGTCTTGCCTTTCAATCCGTGGCCACTGGGGGCTCCAGCCAGGGATGACCCTGACACACCCAGCTTCAAGGCCCAGCTCTGCAGAGAGGGGCTCAGGAGACAGGGCCCTGGGAGTGGGGAAGCCTCCGAGAGTCCCAGGAGCCTGCCCCAGGTCACACCGCACGCTCAAGTGTAGCCTGGAGACACCTTGCTTTTATCTTTAGGGCCTTACTTACTTCCCCCGGGAAAATAGGGCATAATTAGGGAACATTCCCTGGGCTAGTTTCCACAGCGGTGGGTAAAAGAGTGTTGGGTCTTTTCTTGCTTGGTCTGGCGCTGGGGAGTGGGGTGGGGGCAGTCGGAGTTGATTTTCTCAGGCCAGGCCTGTGGGCAGGTCCAAGCACTGTTCCAGATGATGGATGCAACCCCTCCCCAGGCGCATCCCCAGGCGCCCTGATTCTCCCCAGCGGCTCCCTGGCTTGTCCTCCGGCCTCCGCCTGCCCCTTCCCCAGTGCTCCCCAAGCCCGTAGTGAGGGGTCCCCGCCTGGGGTCTTGCCTGAGCCCAGTGCCCAGCGCCCAGGTCTCAGGGGATACCCATCTCACCTCTCCCTGCACTGATCATTTCATTGGTCTTCCACTTCCAGCTCATCCTTACCAGTTAGTCCAACTGCCACAGTGGCCAGTGTGACCTAAATGCAGACCTAAGCTGGTGACTCCTTAAGACTCTTCTGTGGTTCCCTGCCATCCTCGGGACAAACCCCAACTCCCGATGTGGCAGACAAGGCCATGCACTTCGTGGTCCAGGCAACCTTTGGAACTCT
The DNA here is from genome assembly GCF_011762595.2 of Tursiops truncatus. NCBI lineage: Eukaryota > Metazoa > Chordata > Mammalia > Artiodactyla > Delphinidae > Tursiops > Tursiops truncatus. Next base: position 95,845,645 of record NC_047039.1, read on the forward strand.
GAGTCTTTGCCTCTGCAGCCCCTCCACCTGCCCTGGGCCAAATGCTGTTCACCCTCTGAAACTTAATCATGGCTCTCTTTGGCAAACCTTCCCTGACAATTTCTAATTGGGTGAGCCTCTGTGCCTCCACTGCCCTGGGATTCCCCCATCAAAGCACATGTGTGAGGTTGTAAGTGTCTGTCTGTCTGTCCCCCACCAGACTGTGAGCTCCCCAGGCAAAGCCAGCTTGTCCCTTGTCTGTCTTCTTTGCTACCTTGACTTACAGTTGTTGCCAGTGGTGTCTGCTGAATGAATGAGTGAATGTATGAACAAACAAAGGAATGAGCCATGTGGGTCTCAGTTTCCCTAACTATAAAATGTGAGAGTTAGGTTAGCCTCGTGGCTCTTTCTGCATTGAGGTCCTCCCACGTGCACCCCCAGTTTCTCATGTCACATCTGGAGTTACCCCTGATTGCAGACCCACTGCATCCTATTAGGCACTGTGCTGGGAATCATGATATTCATAACCTCCTTGACCCTCATTTAGAGATCAACAGGACAGGAAGCCATGTCTAATGGATTGAAAACCAGAAAGTGGTCCAGGGAGGATGCAGGGCTTGGCCAGGGTCTCAGAACCGATCTGCGGCATCAGAATTCAGGCTTCATGATCCCTCCAGCACCAGGACGCATGCAGCTGGGACAGAGAGTGTGAGCCCCTCGGTCCACCACCTGCCCCAGCTCAAGGCCAAATCAGTTTCCCCCAGGCCTCCTCCATGGAGATGCTCACCATTCAATTGCCCCGTGCCTGCCCAGCGGCATAGAGTAGTTGCTCAATGAAAACTTGTATAATACATGAAAGGAAATGGGAACCTGAAATGTTCCTCATCAGAGGGCAAGGGGACACACACCTCTGCCAGGAGTCCTTGCCTTCTCTTCCTCAGAACCCCCCAACCCCCCAATCTCTCTGGGATTCCCTCAAGGGCAAGTCAGGACCAACCAGGCTTAGAGGGGATGCCTCTCTTTATTCATTTATTTCACCACTGCTACCTGGTTTCTCCTGAATCCGGTCTCATTTTTCCTGGTCTAGGCTGGCACCCTCCCTTCGCTTCCCCAGACTGCCCCATCAGCCCCCACCCCCATGCCTCAGGAACTGCCTTCTGCCCAGCCCAGCTGCAAACTGGAGCAGCAGCTGCTATAACCCATTTAACAGATGGGGAGACTGAGGCCCAGGAGTGCAGAGCACACCTCTAGGTCACATGGTAGTCTCCTGGGTTCGCACTTTGCCCTCAGCAGGAAGGGAGGACCCAGCTGGGGCTTCCAGTGCCTTCGCTGGGGGGTGGCTGGCTCCGGCCTGGGGATTCAGGTGCCTTCACTGGGGGGTGGCTGGCTCCGGCCACGTCCAAGGGAGCTGCCGATTTGGTCTTTGAGGGCCTCCAGTCTCCGGGCCAGGTTTGGAACTGCAGCCCCACCTGAGGGACAACAGTGGGACTTGAGGCCAGCACTCCCTTGGACCCTGCCTCACCCAGGCCCATCAGGGTCCCAACATCCTCTGGGGAAACCTCAGGTGGTACCCACTCCCCTCCCCCTGCCATGTACCCCATGGGCTCCAGCATACATCTGGGAGTGCAGGTGGCCCTAGGAAGAGAATCCTAAGTTCCAGAAATAGAAAGATCTTAGAACTCTCACCTCTTAATATGCCCCCTATTTCAGAAATGGGAGGACTAAGGTTTGGAGAAGGTGGGTTCTGGCCCAAGATCACAGAAAACACTAGCAGCCCTTCCCCTGCTCCTTTCTTCACCTCTAAGCACTGGCGATGTGTTCAGGGGCCCCATGGGCAGGGGAGGTGCAGAGGGTACCACTTCCTCCTTGGTCAGCATTTCTGCCAGGACCTGGGTCTGAATCCAGTCGCTGTGACTCCTGGGCCAGGGTGGGTTGGGTGGTGGGAAGCGAGCCTTCGCGTTCCCGGGCCTCCTCCCCCACCCCCACCCCCCAGTGCCCCAGAGCTGGACCCACCTCTCTCTTGAGCACTTGGCAGAGCCAGGGCTACATGGGGGCACCCAGGGTGGGGGCCGGGCAGACAGGGGCATGTCAGCTGGGGCCTTAGAGCCAAACACCTGCAGGCGAGACCAGAGCCCACACTGGGTGACCCCAGCCCTGCTTCTGTGCCCCACTTCCCTGGCGCCGACCATGACACCACCATCCCTGCCGTACCTGCCCCATGGGGCACTAAGAATGTCAGGTGGGCATGAAGGGGTGGGGTCATGGTCACTTTTTCTGTGGGCAGTGCATGGCCCTTGTGCTGTCCTCTCTGGAGACAAGGAACTCCATGAGGGCGGGAACCATGTCAGGTCTGTGAATCCTCAGTGCCCAGAACAGGGGCTGCCACGAAGCAAGGAGCTTAAGGAGGGTTATTGAATGAGGAAGTGAACACCCATTCACTAAGTAAATGCATCCATTAACTCATTCATTCAGTAAATGCATAAATGAGTAACATGCTAAGTGAATGAACGAGTACGCAAACAGCAGAGCACGTTCCCGAAAGAAGGTAGGATGGGGAGAAGGGGCAGGAGAGTAAGTAGCTGTTTTGAACCCTGGGCAGAGAGAACCCAAAGCCAGCCACTCCCCACTATGACCCAGCCCGGCACATCAGAGTCCCCGGAGTTCTGGAGCTTTCCAGACTGCAGGCTCCCTAGATCCAGGTCTCCAGATTGCCAGCCTTCCCTCCCCCCACCTCGGCCTTTCCTACCTGGGGCAGGTGGAGCTCCCTCCGTGGGCAGGCCCAGAAGGCCAGTGGCGCTTGGCACAGGGGGCAGAGGTGGCAGCAGGGGCAGGGGCAGAGAGGCGGCAGGGCCTGCAAGAGGCTGAGTCAGGGGCTCTGTGACATTCCTGCTCCTCCCCTCTCCGGGCTGGGCAGAGACTCACGTGGCAGGGGGCAGGTGGCACCATCACACAGGGACACGGTGGGGCTGGGCCAGGGCCCGGCTGGGGAAGGTAGCAGGCAGAGAGGAGGCGCCTGGAAAGAACAGTGGGGTCTGTCTGTCTGTAGTCCTCAATGCTACCAGCAGGCTGGCACCACCGTCCTGCTTTTAACACTCATGGAGTGCTTACTATATGCAGGCAGTGTTCTCAAGGCTTTACATATGAACTTATTCAATCTGATCTTTAAGACAACCCTGGAGGACCTCCCTGGTGGCGCAGGGGTTAAGAATCCACCTGCCAATGCAAGGGACACGGGTTCGATCCCTGGTCCGGGAAGATCCCACACGCCGGGGAGCAACTAAACCCGTGAGTCACAACGACTAAGCCTGTGCTCTAGAGCCCGCGAGCCACAATACTGAGCCCATGTGCTACAACTACTGAAGCCCATGTGCTTAGAGCCCGTGCTCCGCAACAAGAGAAGCCACTGCAGTGAGAAGCCCACGCACCGCAACAAAGAGTAGCCCCCGCTCAACACAACCAGGGAAAAACCGCACGCAGCAACAAAGACCCAATGGAGCCCAAAATAAATAAATAAATAAATTTATAGGGCTTCCCTGGTGGCGCAGTGGTTGAGAGTCCACCTGCCGATGCAGGGGACATGGATTCATGCCCCGAAAAAAACATTTATAAAAAACCCCCCAAAAACCCTGGAAAGCAAGTACTATATCATTCCCATTTTACAGAAGAGGAAACCCAGGCAGTGAGAGGCTAAATGACTCACCCAAGGCCACACAGCTGGTGGCAGAGCTGGAATCAGAACCCAGGGGGTCTGGATCCAGAGATCAGACCTAGCCGTTTCACTGAGCCACCCCTTTCCCACCTGCCCTCCATCCAAAGGCTTGTCTCCGGCCGCGCTCACCTCTCCAGCTCGTGGACCTGCTGAGCTAGGATGCGCTGCTCATCTTGGGCCAGGTCCCGGCTGCTCTGCAGCTGCCTCTTCTCTTTCCTAGGACGAGCAGGCCCCGGGCCCATGACAGGAGGCAGGGCTGGCGGGGGTATCAGTCAGCCTCTCTTCACTGCAGCACAGTAGGAGCCCCAGGAGGCAGGTGGGGACAGAAGGGGAGCCAGGGGCCAGGGAAAGGAGGAAGCCCAGCAGTGAGGGGCGGGGCACGGCCCTACCTGAGCCTCTCGTTCTCCAGCATGAACTCCTGCAGCATCCCGTAGAGGTTCCGCTGAGCCCAGGACACCCGGGCCCCAGTGAGTCCAGAGGCTGCAGGGAAGAGGGAGGTAGCTGGAGCCCCAGGAGCCCCAGACCCTATCCTCATCTCACTCCACCCCCAGGGAGCTCATACCTTTGGGGTCCATTTGGCCCAGTTGGGACCGCAGGCGATGGTTCTCCTCCTGGAGCTGCAATAGCTCAGTCTCCAAATGCTGGGGTGGCTTTGCCACAGGGGACTGCAGAGAAACAGACCCAGAGTTGTGGCTGTAAACATTTCACACTGCACAAGGGCTCTGGGGTTGCAGACTGAGTGGAGCTTAGAATCCAGCCCATGCCCCACTCGTCAACCTTGAATCCCGGCCCGAGGCTGCATCCATCTGGAGGCGGCACCTTGTCCAAACAGCACTGAAGCGCCTGGAGGGCCCGCTCGAAGCTACGCCCCACTCCCTGTCCAGCCCCAGACTCAGCTCTGTTCAAACCTTGGCCCAGATTCTGACCCCAAATAAGACCCCACGTCAGACTCCAACTTAACTCAGACCTATCATGATACCAGCTCGGATGTTGGCCAGACCCTGAATCATGTTCCTAATCAGACTCCCACCCTAGACCCTCCATAACCCTGACTGTGACCCGCCCCCGCCCCCCCAACCATAACCCCATCATCAAGATTCCGACCCTAATCCCAACCCTGACTCAGTCCCAGACTTCAACGGGACACCAACTCAGTCCCCAGCTATTGCCTGATCTCACCCCACCCTCTGCCCTGCCCAGCCCTCTGCCTGGGTCTCTCTCCACGCACCTTGGGGGCCTGGGGCCGAGTGGTGATCCGCTGAGCTCGGCTTGCATATCGCAGGGTGCTGAGGGTCTCGGGAAGGCACTGGGCTGAGGGGGACACGCAGGCCACCTGGGGAGGACTGCCCCTGAGTGTTCCTCTCTGGGAGCCCTCCCTCAGGACCCAGCCCTCCCCGCCAGTCCCCCTTAGGTACCATGAGGGTCACCCCACGCCCCCCCAGCGAGTCCGCCAGCAGCTTGGTGAGCTTGCTGTCCCGGAAGGGGATGTGGTTCTGCTTCCGCTGTGGGTCCAGCAGCAGGGAGATGCAGTGACCTGGGTGGGGAAGGCAAGGTTACCCTTCATGTCCAAGGCCACCCAGCGGGTACTCTGCAGAGCCAGGATCTCCACCCAGGCTTGTAGGTCTCTAAGATATCTCTTTCCACGTGATCTCATTACCCGTTCAGATTGGCTTCTGCCACCAGACGGGGCTCCATCCCTGATCCCCAGGGCCCACCGAAGGGCCTGGCACCTGGCAGGGGCTCAGGAAATGTCTGACAAATAAATCAGATGAAGAGGCATTCCCTATGCGTCTCCCCATGCGTGCACAGAGGAAGGCCAAGGCCCCAGCTGTTAAGGACCTCAAGGCCCAATGACCTGGGGGATGGGGAGGAGGGAGGACATGTTAGTGCCCTTCCCCTCACTGGGCCTCAGTCTTCCCAAATGCAACAAGGGACAGGTTGAATGTCTGAGGGCTCACACTCTGCACTTGAGTGTTTCTACCTCCTCAGTTAGAATGTAACTGTATCCTCAGTATTTATAGATCTATAAACAAAGTTCTAAGAGGGAAAAAGCATGAGACAACAGCCAGCCGAGGCCGGAGGGAGGCCTGTGGCTTCTGAATCACAGCTCTTTAACTCTCCTCCATGCCCTACAACTCCTCTGGTTTCCCTCACTGCGGACAGCTATGGGTAAGGCACAGAGGAGGGATTCAGGAAGTCAGTCCAGCTGGCCCCAGATCTCACCCAGGGCCAGCAGGCTGCGGTTGATGCTGTTGGCCTCAGTCATCAGCTCCCCACGGGATCCTGTGGCTGCCACCTTCTCACTGCCAGCCAGGTCTACAAAGCACAGCTTCCCCCCGGCAGGGGGTTCCCCGGGATCTACAGGCGGCATCTGCTGGGGTTGGGGGAGCAGGGCTTGATGGGGACGTGGGAGGGGCTGTCCCCATCAAAGCCACAAGGCCAAGGGTTTTCACCATTACCTCCTGTGAACGCCCAAGTTGTTTTATACAGCCAGAGGCAGACCCTGGCTGGGTGGCCCTGGGCCAGCTCTTTCCCCAAGCTGGGGCACTCACAGTTTGGTGGCTGATGTATAGTGTGAGCAGGGCATGGCTTCGGCTGGAGGCCTGGTTCATGGTGTGAGCTGAGCTCCTTCTACGGCTAAGACCTAGAGGGGAAAAACATATGGAGCTGGACGTGGTAGGAAGAGCAAGTGGTCACCAACAAAGAAAAAGGAGAAAAGGCATCCTGGTAGAGGGCCCAACCAGTGCAAAGGCACAGAGGCAGGAGAGTAGAATGATGGGTGCTGGGTCGGGCTCTAGCACAGATCGGTGAAAGGGGGCTGGAGAGAACTGAGTGGAAGAATGTCAGTCTGATTCACATTTTATCAACATCTCTCCCACTGCTGTGTGGACGGAGAGAAACTCAGACAAAGAGATCAGCTGGGAGGCACGGCACAATGCTCGGCCCGAGCCCAGGGTCTCAGTGTCCCTGATGCCGGCCACAGTAGGTGCTCAATAAAAATCTGATGAATGGATGAATGAGAGTGGAACTGAAGGGCCTTTAGGCTAGGCTAGGAGGTATGGCCTTTACTCTCATGGCACTGGAAAGGTCTGGAAGGGAAGCGGGATGTGGTTTGCTACATGGAGAAGCATGGACTGAAAGGAGGAGACCCTTCCAGGGGGGAAAAATGAGGCCTGACTGAGGCAGAAGCCTAGGGCTGGAGAGGAGGGTGGGAAGAGTCTGGAAGGCAAAATCAGGAGGCCTGGGGGGTAGGGGTGGGGGACATTCTTGGGCTGTATTTGAATTGTTGGTTTGCTGGCTCTTTTCTCCCCCAAGGGTCATCTCTGAACCCACAGCTCCAGGCTGGGGCCCCGAGGGCACTCACTGAACAAGTGAAAAATGGGCATCTCTCGTACCCCAGAGCTCCCCTGAAATAGCACGCACCCATTTGCAGAAGTTCCATCAGGGCCTCCAGACTCCCAAACTCCACCACCCGCAGATGCTCCACGTAGAAGCCCCGCGTCTTGTTCCAGCGAACAGGGAGGGGCCGGGGAGCCCCTAGGCTCAGCAAGTCTCGGACCTGAGAGAGGAGGGTGGAGGGTGAGGGAGGGGCCTCTCTGAGTTCTTGCTTCATCCACCCTGAGACCTCATGGTCGACAGTCCCCCATCTATTCTGCCCCTTGACCCAGCCTCCTTGAAAAGAAATGCCTCCTTTTCCTTGTGGGCTGTCTTTCTAGCCTTCTCAGTCCCCCACCTGCTCATTGTAGATCTCCAGATAGGAGGCATGGAGAGTGACAGGGGCACCGAGGTGCTGCACGCGGTCCAACAGCCAGGCGAAGGTCCTCTGCGTGATGCCGGCCAGGCTGGGGGGTACGGGCACGCCCTCCCCCTGGGGGAAGAAACAGCTGAGCCTGGGGCTGGCTTACCACCACCGCCGCCGCAGTTATAACTACCCTTTGTAGAGCACTGTGCCCAATTCCCATACAACATCACATTTAATTCTCAGTCAGTACTATCACTTCCATTTTACAGATGAAGAAACTGAGAGCTAGTAAATAAAGGGGACACAATTTGAACCCAGGTGCTCTAGACTGGCCAAGTGCCTTCACCTCCCTGATCCTCAGTTTCCTTGTCTGCAAATAAATGGGGCTGGGCCTCATCGTCCACGTCGCTTCCCTCTGGGAGTCTGCGCTGCCTGCGGCTCCCCAGGGCTTCTCGCCCACCGACCCCTGACCCCTGCGGGCTCCGAATGCGATCGGCCCACCTGGGGAGGAGGTCCGGTCAGGGTGTAGGTCTTCCCAGAGCCGGTCTGGCCGAAGGCGAAGACGGTGCAGGAGAAGCTGCGGGCCGCAGGGGTGTGGCTGTACCCAGGGAGGGGCGGGGGGAGGGGGGCGGGGCCGTGTGGGGGCGGGGCGTCACCAGGCCTCACTCACCCGCGCAGCGCCAGGTCGCCCAGGCGCCGCACGCCGCAGGCCCGGAACACGTCTTCTTGCGTGCGCGCCCCGTCCAGCACTGCGCCGAAGCGGAACGCCACGTCGGGGCCCCCGCCCGGGGGGCTCACCTGGGAGAGGGGGCCGTGGAGAAGGGGGCGGGGCACTCTGGGGAGGGCGGGGCTCACCTGGGGGAGTGCGGGGCCTGGGGGAAATTGGCCTGGAGGGACCTGGCATCTTCCCGGTAGGTGTTTTTGGGGGAGTGCGTGGGAGGTCCTCACCTGCAGAGTCCGGGTCCCTGAGCAGTGCAGCACGCTCTGCTCCCCTCGACGCAGCTCCGCCGCGCTCATGGGACGCACCCTGTGGTCCGAAGAGGCAGGGAGGGGGTGGATGGTCCATCCTGAAATCTCCGTCAGTGCCTTCCTCGCTTGGACCCCTCCTAGCCAACCTATACCCACCTGAGCACCACCTGGATGGGCGTTTCTGGCCCCTCTGGTCCCTGCTCCAGGTTCCGCGCGGGGTCCCTGTGGCAGCAACGCGAGTTAACCATCCCTGCGCCAGCGGCTCCTTGAACCTCCCTAAATCTGTACTTACCCGTCGGGGGACCCGCGTTCCTCCATGTTCTGCTTTGCACACGGGTTAGCTCCGCCCGAGTCTCGTTCTTTTCCCTCCCCAGTACCCTCCCCTTCACCACACTGGGACTGGCTATACACACCTTCCATCCTCCACCCTCATCCCCCCCTTCCCAGGCAGCCATCCATCCGGAAAGGCTGGGCCTACCCAGGGCTAGCTAGTTAAAGATTTACCCACAGCCACCTCTGCGGTGGAGAGAGTCTGTAGCTAGGGGACTCGAGTCTGAGGATCACTTGCCCTTGGCCAGTCCCATCAGGAGGGACCACCCAGACCAGCCTCCTCTGTGCACAGATGGGGAAACTGAGGCCGGGATGGGAAGGACTCAGCCAGGGCCACACAGCACGTCTGGGCAGAGCATGGACCAGGCTCTTCCTACTTTCTCTGCCTACTCCTCCAGTTTTGTAATCTTCCTCCCCACCTTACCCCTCCCCAGCAGTTCCAGCTTCCTCTAGCTCAGAGCCCCGGGAGGGGAAAGGGGTCTAGAGGGGTGGGAGGGGCCCAGGTCTCAGTACCAGGAAGATGTGGCTGGACTGAATTCCTTGAGCTGAGCTGACAACAGGCTCTGAAGCATCTGGTTAAACTTTGGGCCACCTGCCTCTCCAATGCCGGAGCTGATCCAAGGCCAGGGAGGCTGTTTAACTCTCTCCTGGCCTGGCTGATGAGAGCAGCAGAGACGTCTGTGAACATGCTGGGCCGGGGCAATCACCCATTCAGTGCCATTCTTCATGCAGGGCACCGGGTGGAGGAATCACATGCAGATCCTGCCCCTTCCAAGCTCATAGTCGCGCTACGGAGACAGGTAAGTGCAATCTGATGTGCAGGGGTTTGGAGGAGGGGGTGGGATTCAGAGGCCTGTAGGAGCAGGGAGGTGAGAGTGGTGGGTGAGTGTGTTCCAGGCAGAGGGAGCATATCCTGCAGGAAGGCCAGGATGGGGTGGGGAGATGTGTGCGGCATTGAGAGCTGGTTTGAGGCTGGACTCAGCTCACTGAAAGGCACATCAAAGAATCTGGACGCATTCCTCAGAGAATCAGGAAGCCCATGAAGGGTTACCAACAGGGAAGTGACACCATCAGTAGGTATCGATTGTTATAATTATTGCCATTCTGGCTATCTCTGCATGTTCTCTGAATATTTCTGTAAATTCCTCTTCCTTCAAAGAAACATTAGAATGAAAGCTCTAATAATCACCCCCTCTTGACGAAACACGCTCTATACCACCACAAATGACAGCCAACTATCAGAGCCACCCAAGTAGCAAATGATTTATCTTGGGTGGCAGTGAGTTCCCCATGCACTGGAGGCATGCAAGCAAGAGCCCAGTTGACCTTTTGGGTTTTTTTTTGTTTTGTTTGTTTTGTTTTTTTTTTTTTTGACCTTTTGGTTTTATAGGGCCTTCTAGCTAGATCTGCAGGGAGAATTAGGTAGAGCAAAGAGCCACTGCCTCCAGCTCTGCCACTAACAAACCGCAGAGCCCTGGGCAAGTCATTTCCCCTTTTAGCCTGTTTCCTTCCTACGAAAAGAGATTAATGATCCTGCCCTTATTTTATATAGTTCTGTGATTTCAGTGAAACTATAATTGAAAGTGATTCATATATTGTAAAGAATTATTTAAAAGCAAAAATAAAAATCCCTAGATGATCTCCAAGAGTCTTTTCAACTCTGAAGTTCCTTAATCTATTATATTTTTTGAATCCTTGAGGTGGATAGGACAAGAATTACCATTCCTGTTTTTCAAATGAAAACAGAATAAAACATAACAGGAAAATAGAGATAGGCAGGGGAAGTTGTCTAAGGAGAAAATAGCTGTAAGTGGCCCAACTGAGAGAGTTTAAATCCAAAACCAGGAACTCTACGTTCTTTGCTGTCTGCTGTGGCAGGTTGCCTTTTTTTCATGTCGTAAACCCAGTAAGTGAACAAGGGTTAAGGTCTATGAGTCACTCACATCTTAGTGTGCATGGGTTTCATCAGATTGCTGTTCCTCCTCAATCTGGAGTGGGGGGAGCCACACTGAAGGGATTTTGAGAAAAGTGCAGAGACAAGGGACGTGTGCACCTGGGGTGTGACGAGCTGTTTGGTCAGGACGTTTACACCAGGCTCCCAACCTGGATGCAAATGTGGCCGTCACTGGACGTCTACAAGCAGGAGCAGAGTTCTGGTTCTGGTCTCTAATGGTGAACGTGAACATCTGCCACCCTCACATGGAGCATTCATGCAGCGGATTTTCATTAAGCCTCCTCTCTATGCCAGGCTTCCAGGCATTGGAGATACCCTAGGGAACAAAACAGACAACGCTAAGTGTTTGTGGAGCACCAGGAACTTACACATGACAAGTGTAAATACGACCATTGTTTGGAAAACTGTTTGGCAACATCTACTAAAGCTAAACATATACCTGTCCTATGACCCAGCAATTCCACTCCTAGGTCTGTGCCCAATAGAGATGAGTGCATACTTCCGCCTAAGGACATATACAAGAACATTCTGTGTAGCTTTACAGTCATTTTAACCACCACCTCCATCACCGCTACCACTATTTCTACCTCTGTCTTTGTCATCATGACTGCCACCATCACCCCATCACCAATACCTACCAGCAGTGCGCGTAATCAGCACTGCCAATAACCAGCAGTGCCCATAATCATTAGTCACTGCAACCACCGTCTCCACCACCATCATCATTGTTACCATTGTATGTAGTCTGTGTTTATTCACTTGAGAAAATTCAAGATGCAGTACCTGGGCCCCAAGCCCCTCATTGACCCTGATGCTGCCTGTTCCCACAGCTGGGACTGAGTCCCTCTGTGTCCACCTCCCCTCATCACCCTGTTTTGAGCTTGTCCTCCACTTCCAGACCGCCCCTTTTCCTAGGGAGCAGTGGGACTCCTGTGGTTGAGGGAGGGATAGAGAGAAGGCATGTACAGAAGCTCAGCACATCTTAGAAGCTGGCTGGACCCTGCAGGGGTGCATCGCCAGGCCTCGCTAGAGGGCAGCAGAGCATCATGCCAACACGGCCCCAGGGTTCATCACAAAGGAGGCTTTGTCAACGCTGTTTCTATACATTTTCTCCTGAGCTTGTGCACTGTGGAGGGGCTGGCCGGCCTTGTGCCGTGCACGGGGATGAGCAGGCCCTCAGGAAGTGCTTCTCGAGGGAATGAATAAAAGCCACATTGAGCAATCAAGGGACCCTCCCACACACACCCTGCTCCTGGTTCTAGCCCCTTCAGTCCACTGTCCTCCCTTCAGTCCCAGCCATCCCCCGCCCTGAGAAAACCCTACCCTCATCCCTGGGGCCTCAGAATGAAGTCTGAGGTCCCCTGGCTGGGACTGAAGGCCATTCAGACTCAAGGCCATTTGGGCTCTATCTCCAGCTGCCCCCGCTGGCTGTCCGTCTCCACTCCCCACAGCCCCCAACGCCTGCATCCTGTGCTCCAGCCCAAAGCTTTCCTAGGCTTTCCTTTGATCCCTTTAAACCTTTGCCCCTGCTGTTCCCTCTGCCAGGAGCACTCACTTCTCCCTGGTGGATTTGTCCTGCAAGCCTTCCCATCCATAGAATGCCTTCCCTCACACCCCCCGCCCCATGAGGTCAGGTTGGAACCACATCCGTGTCCTCACAACCTCCTGGCTTCCCCCCGTTACAGTGCTGACCACACTGCGTTGCTCTTCCTCTCTGTCGGGAAGCAGGGACTCTGTGGGCTTCATCCCTAGGGCCTCCGAGCCAGGGCCCTGCATGCAGTAGGAATGTAACAGATGTTGGTCGAAAGAAGGGAAGGAGCCGGGAAGGAGGAAGGGAGGCTGGCGCGAGGGCTGCTGGATGCATCCCTCCATCCCTCCCTGACCTCCGTCTCTCCTCCCTCCCTTCCTCTCCTAACCACAGACTCTCAGCTTCATGATGTAAGGACTCATTTAGAGACCCATTTATCATAGAGATCATCAACTCCTGCCACAAAGCTACTCTCAGATGTGCCCAGAAGCTGAAGGACACTCTCCCCAAGCTAGCCTCTTGGACCCAACCGTGTGCTACAAATTTGGAGTTCGCAGAGGGTGGAGGACAGGCTCTAGGGGGCCCTGGTAAGCCCGAGTGTCAGTGCCCTCTGCTCCGCCTGACACATTACACAGGAGGGCTCGTCCCCATTTGTGAGGTACAGAGACTGAGGCTCTGTGGGAAGAGGTTGAGCCCAGCCTGGGGCTCACCCTGCCAGACAGACTTGCATTGGATTGAGGTGGAAGAAAGATGATAAAGAAGATCAGTGAGGAGGATGGTCTCCCTTTATCACACGACACCCATCTGTCATTGCTCCACTTGTATCCCCCATGGAGGAAAAGCCAGATGGGTCCAAGGCCTGTTGTGAAATTTTCCAAACAGAGCTTGCTGTAATCTTTCATTAAAACATCAATGTGGGCCACAGGACTCATTTCACAAAATTCTCCAAAACAGGAACCTTAAGGGATCACTGAATGAATGTCTCTCTGGCCCCCTAGCCCATTTTGCAGATGGAAAAACTGAAGGGGGCCAGCACGGGCTAGAGCAACAGTTGCGTTCATGATCAAGAGTAATGATTTTAGGACAAGATGGAGAGAGTAACCTGTTGGCACACCCAGGCCATCACTCTTTCCCCTTAAATGCCTGGCTCCTCTCCTCCAAAGCCTCACATGGCTTCTCTGCTGTGTGTGGTAGGTACCGGCAGCCATGCCAGGCTTCCTGCTAGACAAGGAGCTTGGTGAGGGTAGGGATCCCATCCCCATGCCCAGCACAGGGCCTGGCACAGAGGCACACTCACTGTCTGTCTGTCTGTCTGATGAAGGCATGAAAGTCCAGCAAGAGGAAATGATACTGCCTGAAGGGTGGTTGAGAAATCAAAGGACCCAGGGTTGTTGAACCTCCTGTTGTTTCCAGGATCTCAGCTCTTCTCCCTAGAAACAGAAACAGCTTTCCCCTGCCTCAGTCTGCCCACTGCTCACCCAGGAATGACTTACCTGTGAGCTGGATATCTTCTCCTAAAAGCAATAATGTTAATATGTAAGAAAGTTAAGGGGCGTTAAGGACCATCTCCTGCACAATGATGCCTCATGTGTCTGGAACCTTCATGGGTCAGAGGGCTGGGAGTTAATATTTATTGAACACTGGTTATTTTTTCTACTTTAAGTAGTTTTCAAAGCAATCCTCTGGATTGGCACTATAATTGTGCCCATTTTACAGATAAGAAAACTGAGGCTCTGAGATGTTGGGTAACTTGCCCAAGTGGCGTAGTAGGGATCTCCACCCACTAAGTGGTATAGTGGGGATCTGTCAGTCGCCAGAACTTGTGCTCTGTCCTCTACTCTCTGCAGCCTCTTCCTGTGAGCTGTTCTGCAAAGCTGAACTTGGCTGACTGAAGTTGACCTTTTACCTACACAATATGTCTGAACTTTACCGTCTCTCTTGCAACACGCTCCCCTATGGGCTTTCATACCCCCCCTGCCTTCTTCCCTGGGGAATGTTGAGTGATACTTTAAGGCAGTGGAGCTCCTCCCCTGGCATCAAAATCACCTGGGGACTCCAGGCCGCACCCACAGAGATTCTGATTAATTGGTTTGGGGGTGGGAACCAGGCATCAGTGTTTCCAAAGCACTCCAGATGGTTTTATTACACAGCCAGGATTGACAACTTCGGCTTTCAGTTGTTCTTGATGACCAAGTCATCCCACTCAGTGTGTGTGTTGGGCTATGTTCTGGTAGAGTGATTTCTCAGATCTGATGGGCCTTTTGAGACCTTGTGTCTGTTTTATCTAGAACATCTACACTTCTCTTGGGACCAGACTTCCGGATAAGCCATCTCATTGCTGCCCGAGATTCCCTTTTGTTTGGCTTAGAATCCACTGAACTCATGGAAAAGAGCAGAACTGTCCACAGGCCCTGCCTGCAGGGACCGTGGGATCCATTAACAGTTTTCCAGATTTTTCTTCCTTTCTAGATTTCCTCTACACAGGTGACAGAAAGCTGTCCAGTGTGTGAGGCGAAGCTGCACATTCAATTTGAATGTGAATTAAGCACATTCAGAGCACCCACTGTGTGCACCCACTGTGTGCCAGGCCACAAACTAGGTGCTAACGATCCACTGTGTCGTGGGTGTTGTTTGGTTGAGCCTAGAGAAGCTGCATCCTCTCCCAGGAAGTCCTCCTGGATTGGCATGGGAGCCCTCCTCTAAGGACCCACACCCTCCCACAACTACCAGCCCCAGGACCTGAACCCATCTAGTGGGGGTAGTGATGGGGCAGCAACATCTGTCTGCCTGGGAGAACTCTAAGTTCTCTGATGGCAGGGACTGGTTGGTGAATCAGGGCATGTCTCTTAAACTGAACTACCCATAGCAGCTGGAACCGAATGCCATGGGAACACCAGTGAGGAAAGTGAATCCTGACCAGAGAGCAAGGGCTGGGGAATCTGGAAGGACTTCCTGGAGGAGGTAGCATTCAGACAGGCTTTAAAAATGGGTAGAAATTGGGACAGGCAGAAGGGAGAGGAAGAGCATTTCAGGCAAAGGGAACAGCACGAACAAAGGCCCAGCAGTGGGACAAGTTGAAGAGCAAACTGTTGCTTAGTGGGATCATACTCAAACTGCCAGAAGGTAGAAATTTCCATGGAAGCCCTGGTAATGGTTCTGGCTAGAAACTCATCTTCACTCACTCTTCCAGATGAGCAGAGCCTGGGGATGATGCCCTAGTGCCCCTCCTTGTAATTATTCAAGCTCTTCCCAGGAAGCCCCACCCACCTTATCAGCATGAGGCCTCTGAGTTCCTGCCTGGGTGGGTGCCAGGCCCCACTGCTGACTCGCCCCTCTGGCAGCTGAGGAGCTGGAACGCGAAGCTGCAGCTTCCACATAAGCCCAGCCGCCAAACCCTCAAAGCTGGCCCGCTGGAGCAGCAGGAAGCACGTCTCCCGAGGCCACAAAGTCATCATTCCCTACTCTGCGACCCAAGGGAGACACGCGTGCGTGCGCACACACACACACACACACACACACACACACACACACAGCCTCAGTGTGTGTAGAGGACAGTGGACCAGAGGCACCTAAGACCCTGCTTCCTCCAGGGCTCTGGGATTTCTGGGAGCAAACACTGTCCCTGCCTCCCTGGGGGAGCGGGAGGTGGAGACACAGCCCGGCCCCCCACCCCAAGACGCTGTCCCTGAAACAGAATCATATTCCCCCACCAAGCCTAAGAGGATTTGATGAGCACCAGTTTCTGGGGCCCTGCACCCCTTCATTTCTGTCAACCTCATCTCTCTGGACCCTTCTCCTTTCCAATTTCCATAAACTAGACCCTGTCCCATCTCCCCAGAATTAAAAGGGGCTGAATTCTCTCAGTCTGACCTCTCTCTTTTGGCACTCCTATTACTAGCATCATACTAGTACGTCCACTACTACTTCTACCACTATTGCTACCACTGTTTATTAGTACAACCAGCACTTCTACTACTACTACCACCACCAGTCCTTGCAGTACCAGTACTTCTGCTACTGCTACTATTAGTGCTACTGGTACTTCTTAATACTATTGCTACTACCAGTACTGTGACTATTACTATTATTCCTTATATCATCACCTCTACTGCTACTACTGGTATTTATACTACTACTATTTTATGACTGTTACTACAACCACCAACTTCTATTAGCAGCAAACATGATTAATCAAACACAATGGGCCGAGAACTGAGCTCAGCTCTCAACTGATGTAATTTCATCACAGCAACAGACACTGTGGTATTCATAATCTCCCTACTTTATGGGTGGGGAAACTGAGGCTTGCAGAAGCTAAGTAACTTGGCCAAAGTCACAGGGACAGTAAGAAAATGAGACAGGTTCTTGACCAGCAACTTGACTCTGGGGGCCAAGTTTGAGACCTAGACGTCTTCTTCTCCCCATCCTTTGATGGTTTCCTGAGTATATCTTGGATTATCTTGAAGCCTCAGGAAAGGATTCCCTGAAGTTGAAGAAGGAAAGGGGCCCTTCCCCTCTGCGAGACATCTAGAATGCTGTGAACAAGGTATATAGTAGGTGCTCAGTGCCTACATCGTTTGAACTAATTGGATTCTCGTAACAACACTGAGGTCAGGACGAGGGTCCAGATGTTACAGCTGGGGAAACTGAGACTCTCAGAAGTGCTGTGATCTATCCAGAGGTTAGAGTTGGGACTGTGCGCCAGAACTGCCTTTTCATGACCTCGAATAGGACGTGAACTCTTGCTCCCAGCCATGAGCCCTTCGACGTGCGCTGCACTTTCCAGTTTACAAAACTCACACGTCTATTATGTTATTTCTCACAGTGACCCCCAGAGGGAGTGATCAACTCCGTTCATGGATAAGAAAGCTGAGGCTCAGATTGCTAAGGCAGCTTTTGAAGCACTCCTGGGGGGTCAGTGGCAAATCCAGGATTTGTATTCCCCACCCCCCAGAGCCTGAGAGTAGGGGCCTCCCAGCTGGGAGAATCCAAGAGGCCTCTCTCGGGACAGCCATCCTGCCTCACTCTGTCCAGCCACTCCAGCCCCTGTGGTGGGTGAGCCCATGGCCCCTAGGGGCGGAGAGAACTGGTTATTTCCAGCCTGGTACTTAAGGGCTGGCCAGGGAGTGGGGTGTGGGCTGGCCAGAGGCTTCTGTGTTCCTGAGAGGGTCTGGCCTTTGCTGCTGAGACCAAGGCAGGGCGTCAGGGATTGCTGTCCAAGCCATCTAGGCTAGCCAAAGCTGGGCAGGCCACCCCTCCCCCAAAAGGTAAGATGTAGGTAGCCAAGACACACACAGGCAGCTCATTCAACCCCCTCCAGCTCAGCTGGCCCCGTCCTGGGCCGTGGCCCAGGCTGGGTACTTCCTGGGCTGCTCCCGAGAGATGGAAAGAGCAGGCAGCCATCCTGATAGGGGCCTGAAGCAGCCACAGAGGCCTGAAGATCGATTAAAAGCCAAAACGTTATGCTCTGAGCACCTACTCTGTGCCATCCTTCCTCCCAGCAGGTCTGGGAAATTGCCACCCATCACAGATCCCTCTCCCCCTTGCATGTGGAATGCTATTGCCACCCTGACCCCTTGCAAAGCACTAAATACTTCCTGCCTCAGGACCTTAGCATGTGCTGTTCCCTCTGCTGAGAGCACCCTTCCTTCAGCTCCTCACATGGTTGGCTCCTCTGTCTTCAGGTTTAAATTTAAAAGCTCACCTTTCAGTGATGTCTTCCCTGACTCCCCTGGCTAATAAGTTCCCTCCAACCCCCCCACTCCCCCCCACAACTTGTCTCTCACCCTCCTCTGCTTCCTCCTCATAATTTGAATTTAATTTTTAATCTACTTGTTGATGGTCTCTCTCCCCCATGAGGGCAAGGACAAAGTCT
This sequence comes from Tursiops truncatus, assembly GCF_011762595.2. Lineage (NCBI taxonomy): Eukaryota > Metazoa > Chordata > Mammalia > Artiodactyla > Delphinidae > Tursiops > Tursiops truncatus. Next base: position 95,863,731 of record NC_047039.1, read on the forward strand.
GTTTTATTAACCGTCATGTCCCCAAGGTCCAGCAGACAGCCAGACAGTTTGGAAAAACATTCATCACATGAACAAATGGAAAGGAAGTGAAGCCATTTGCCACGTCCTCACCGGGGGCAGCATCAGTTGAAGATGTGGCTCTGCCTCTCTCCAAGTTGCCACCATGCCCCCGTAAGCAAGCGCAGAGATCGCACCACATTCTCTGCAGCGGTTCTTCCTCGGCCCCAGAGGCACGTCCTTTACATGTGGGGCTCCGCGCCCTCACAGGCCCTCCAGCCTCTGTTTGCATATCGCCAAAAGACAGCGAGCTCACCCCATCCGTTGCAATATTAGGCGATCCCTTTCAATGCCGTGTGATCTTCCGAATGACAGAGCAGGCTGTTCTTCACACGTTCTCAAATGCTGAAGAGGAAGAATTTCTGTCACTAGCACAAGGCTTTGGACTTTGACAATGCACTTTTCTGTTCGTTCATTTATTTCCTGAGCCCTAACCACGGGCCAGGCCTGTGGTCACCAAGTAGGGAACAAAATAGCCTTGGTGGCTCAATGATGTTGAAGGTCTGTGATGGCCTGTGAGCCATAGAACAGCGCTGGTGGTGGCGGAGGGGCACGTGCCGTAGATCTGATGCTTCTGAAACCTCATTGTGCACGCATATCCCCCGGGGATCTCGAGATGCAGATTCTGCTCCAGCGCATCTGGCCAGAGAATCTGCATCTCTCAAGCGATGCTGCTGCTCTGGTGCATGGACCACACTTTGAGTGACAGGGTGTAGACCCAACTGACAAATAAGAACGAGGCCCAGAGTGAGTAAGGGACTTGCCTAGAGTCACCCAGCCCGGCAGCAGGGACTGAGGAGGGAGCGTCCGGCTCCCCCGGCCAGGGCTCTGGAATTCACGGTGCAGGCTGGACTCAGTGTGTCTTTGTGAGATGCAGCATACCTGGACTCACCCGGGCTGCCCGCCCCTGCCCATGAATAGTGGGCCTCTTTCCTTCCTGCACCAGGCTGGCGGGCGCACGCCCACAGACGCCCCCTCCCCTGCACACATACTCACACACACTCACACACCCTGGCCAGCCCGGCTGCCCTCCCTATTTGGGGAAAGTCAACAAGAGCATTTGAAAAGTCTTTCTGTGTGGAGAATCTGTTTGTATAGGGGGAGGAAATGGAGAGCTGGCCAATAGGTAGAAATATTAATGAAGCTTGTTATAAAGGGCCCATTCACGGCTCTCCGAGTAAATAGGGCTCTTGTCGGGCTGCCACGTTATCTGCCAAGTTCAAGAATGTGGTTTGAAAAAATAGAATTTAAAGGGGTGAGGTGGAGCCTTAAATGGCCAGCCTGCTGGAACTGGAGCCAACGACAGGAGGAGCCTCTGCTGAGGGGCTGGGGGCAGCGGGGCGATGTGTCTTGGGGTGAGGGGTGAGGGGCTGTCCAGGAGAAGGGCGGGGCAGGAGCCGCTGGTGTGCGGAGCTCAGAGAGCATCCCACCCACCGTCCACCGTCCACCGTCCACCGTCCACCGTCCACTGGCGTGGAAGGCCTGGTGCCGTCCCTGCTTCCCGTTGGTATCTGGCCCGGGGCTTGCAGTTCTTCTGTTTGGCCCCCCACATGGTGATGTGGGTCAGGAATGGGGTGTTTTAATCCCAGCTACCTTAACTCCTCTGGGAATTTTGCCCCTTGGGGTGTTGGTAATGGGGTCTCTGAGTGGCAGGAAGAGAGCTTTTTAGTAACCTTCAGCCGTACTGCAGCACTGCTCCACAAAGCACAGCCGTGTTCCCCGCCCCCTAAATTCTACTTGCAAATTGGTACCCAAACAGCATATGAGAAAGAGTATAAAAGACTCAGACCCTCAATCCACTCAGCTCACACAGGGCAAATGCTGGGCTCAGAGAAGGAGAGTGACCCACTCAAGGTCACTCGGCAAGTCTTCAGCAGAATTGGGGCTTTCTTCCACCGGTTCCCTGTTGCACCAGGTCCCCAGGACTGCGGTTGGTGCCTGGCCCAGAGGAGGTACCTTGTCGTTTCAAGTGCACAATGTTTTATTTTTAGCCCCTGACTTAAAGCAACTTATAAACAAGGGTCCTGTCTTACGCCCAATTTGCCCCTGGCCAGCTGTGCGGCCTTGGGCAGATGACTTTGCCTCTCTGAGCCTCAGCTTCCCTTCCCATTGTAAAATGGGGTTATTGAGACCAACCCCTCCTGCTGAGAAGACACAAAGAGAGGATGTTGGTGCGTTGCCCGGTGCTGTGCCGGGCCCTCAGTGGGTGGCCCAGGACAGTGGCTGTGTTTCTTTTTCTGTCCCAGCCTGCGGTACACGAGTAGAGTCTCCAGGAAGACTGTTCCCTGGCCTCTAGGTTTCAGGGCATGGTTTCTTCTTGGGTCCTAGAAGGCTGCCCTGTGCTGAGGGTCATAGGAAGCTGGTAAATTGGGAGTCAGGGGCTTCTGCCACGGGTGATGTCAGGCAGCACAGCCACACCTGAGTGTGAACTATCGCGAGGGTCTGAGAAAAGGCCCTGCAGGAAGCCCTGGCAAGAGGCTGACCTTCCATCCCCTCTCCGAAATGGCTACCCAGAATCCACCTCTGTCAGACAAGGATTAACCTATGTGTGGGAGAACATTTACATTGGCTTTTCTTTACAAATAAAAGGGGGGAAAATTCCTATAAAGCAAAAAGGAAATAATCAATGCAAAAACTGAATGGAAACATTTTGTAAAAGACTCTGCCAGGAGCTTGCTCTGTGACCTTGAACAGTGGGGAACTTAAGGATATTTGGAATGCACGGAGGCAGCAACATCCCTTTAAAGGGAGGTGGTGTGGGCTACCGTCACAAGCACAAGTTTTGGGGCTCACAGCCTCAGGTTCAAGCCTGGACTCTGCTCCTCATTGGCCGTGTGACCTTACACAAATGACAGACCTCTCTGGGCTTCCATTTCTTTGATCTGTACAAGAAAAGAGAAGAGAGGGTTAAAGTGTGTGAAGCCCTGGCACATCGTGGATGCTCGTTAAATGTCAATTTCCTTTCCTTTCTGGGCCTCTTGGCAGACCAAGGGGAAGCGTCTGACAGGGCTCACCAGCCAGACCTGAGGGAGACCCAGCTCTGCAGGCCTCGGCGCCCGCACAGCAGCTCAACAGCCTGATGCTATGTCTTCACAGCCCTTTACAGTTTGCAAAGCACTTGTCTACTCACCATTAGAGCCTCGCAAGAATCCTGTGAGGTGAGTTGGGCAGTGTTCACTACCCACTGGGCTGGACTGAGAGAGGGTAAAGGACTGGAGCCCAGAGCTCTTGGGCATGGCCCCAGTCTGTCTTCATCTCTTCATTCCTTCAACAAATATTGGTTGAGGATTATGTGCCAGGCACTGTGCTGAGCACGAGGGATACCGTAGTGAGTAAAAATAGATACAGATGGATGGATGACGGGTGGGTGGATGATAGATTGATGGTGGATGGGTGACATTTGGATGATGGATGGACGATGAACGGATGATGGATGGGCGGTGGATGGGTGATGGATGGATGAGTGAATGAAGGAAGAGTGGCAAGTTCCTTGAGGACAGGATCCTTGTCTCTTCTTTCCACCACTGTGTCCCCAATACTGAAGATGGTGCCTAGCACTGAGGAGGAGCTAAAACTTGTCACGTGATATCTTCTTTGGTGGTGTGGACTCAAGAAACAGGCTACACAGATTTCTAGCTGTGTGACCAAGGGGAAGTTACTTAACCTCAGTGTGCCTCAGCTTCTTTATCTGTAAAATGGGACTGACAATACTTTATAGGTTGTTGTGAGAATCAAATGAGTTAACACATGAAAAGCCCTTAGAACAGAACTGTCTGGTGCAGAGTCAGTACCATGTAAGCATTGGTCATTATTATTTTTCTGGTTTTACTCCTGAATTCCCTTCTGTCTCCTTAGGAAGATGATAAATTCTTTGAAGGCAGGGCTCTGGGTGCCCCACCTGGGAAGCCTCCTAGTAGAAGCGTCTGTTGATGCTGTGCTTCAAAGAGGGGAAGCTGTTGAGTCCAAATCAAGGTCAGAGGAGTCCAGGGTCCACACTCCACCGGGGCCAAGGGTAGAGCCGGCCCCTGGCTGAGGGGGGCAGGACGGCAGGATGGTCAGAGCTCTGGGCTGGGAGATAAAAGGTCACATGTCCATTCTGGCCCAGCCATGGCCCTCCCTCCTGGGGCCCAGCCTTCTTTGAGCCTGGGTTTCCTCTGTTAGACATCCAGGGAGATAATCTGCTGTGAACCAGCTGAGTCTCAGACTGAGGAAACACGAATCAAGCTATCTTCAGTTCCTCATCCTCAATTTTCCTTCCTTTGAACGGATTTTTCCGAATCGGAAGAATTGAGCCTTTGCTGGCCTTGGAACACACACGCACTCTCTCGCGCAGCCGAAATTCTGTGTCAGCATCAGCTAGTGGTTGACGATGGTACCAGATGGAGGGCTCGTTAATGCCACCGAGCAGGGCCCAGGGTCCCCCCGGGTCAGCTCCCCGGAGCACACAGGCTGAGTTTTCTCTCTGAGGGCCGCCGACAATCCCACCTTGTCCTAGCCCTGCGATTTACAGGAGCCAGTGGTTGACACAAGTTCCCGCCCGGCGTGGGCTCGTGGGACCGTGGGCTCCACCAGACGCCAAGAGCCACAGAGAGCGCTCCCGCCCGCCTGCCCCTCACTCTGTAAGTGAGTCACTGGGGTTTGGAGTGGGCCACCCTTGGGGTGGCTCCTTGCTGGAATAAGACAGTCACCTTTGAACAGAGCAGGCAAACATGACATGCCAAACCCTTAGCTTGGCAAAGCTTCTGCCCAGAGGGCACCGAGGTACCTCCTTCTAGCCAAGGAATGGCAGGCACTGGGCTGGCATGGCCCTCTGGGAGCCGTGATCCCAGCTCCTCCAGATTGAGAGGGGGAGACAGAGGCTCAGCCCGAGAGGGGAGTCAATGAGGCCATGACACATAGCTCTGTCAATGGTAGAGCTAGAACCCTGGAGACCAGGTTCACGGGCATCTCCTGCTCCCCTGCGGTTCTCCTGCTAAAGGAAAGGGAGCAGCTGAGGGCCTCCCTGGCTGCTAAAGTTGACTCCTGGCTGGTCTTCTGGGAGCCAGGAGGGTGCCTGGACCTCTGGTTTTAGGGACAGATTCCTGGGTCTCCCAAGTTTCTAGGGAAGCCAAATTGATGCCCCTTTTGTATGACAGGAAGAGAAAGGGATATGGCATGGAAGAAAGGCCTGGGCTTTGCAGCTGGGCACACCTGGGTCCTGATCTCGGCTCTGTCAGTTACTAGCAGGATAAGCACAGGCAACTTACTCACCTCCTCTGAGCCTCGGCTTCCTCATCTACACAACGTGGTAACTTGTCGCCTACACGGTGGGTCATGATGTCAAGTGTGTGGCACATCGTAGGCACTTCATAAATGGTAGCTATGGTAATAGCAATGAGTTCCGCTCCACGTGGCTCAGGCAGCCCCAGTGGAGGGCATAACTGGGACAGGACCTGGGCTTTTTAGGTGATGGGGCACTAAGGTGATGTGCAGGCACTGGAGGACTGGAGGACTGTCCTTTCGGCACAGGCAGGAGAGCCCTGGGGCTGAAAGCCTGGGGGCCTGCCTGGGTCGCCAGCCTGCAGGAGAATGAAATCTCAGCGCTCTCTCGGACTCAGGCTCCCTATCTGTGCAGCGGGTGTTGGAACAGCAAACTGAGGTCGCTGCTGAAAACTCCAGGTTGGCCCAGCTGGCAGGGTGAGGACGACACCCACACTGGGCCCGCTTCCTGCCTCAATGGACGTTGTCTGAGGAGGTAGAGACTCAACCCAGGGCATCCAAGACAGGAGGCAGGTGAGCGGGCGGGTAGGAAGGGACCGGACTAGGCTGAGCCTGGCAGAGCAGGGCTACTGTGGGCAGCTGTGAGGGCCCCGTCTCCCTGGGCCAGGCCCAGGCACTTAGGACCAAGGGTCCTTGGCAGCAGTGTAGAGAGGGCCTCAGCCCCTCCCTCTGAGGCTTAGCGTCCTGGGCTGCAGCTACCCTGGCTCAGGGCTTGGACCCACTCCCCTGTGTTAGGTCCAAGCAGCCTGCAGGGTCTCCAGGAAGCAGGGGACACTCTGGGAGGCCCTAGGCCTAGTGGGCCAGGCTGCCAGAGGCCTCTCTGCTGCACAGTTAAGGCCACACTGCTGCAGAGTCACCTTCCTACAGTGCAGCTCCATGTCTGCCATCTCCTCAGCTCAAAAACCCTCAATGGCTCCCCAGTGCCTGGAACCAGCTTCATATTCTGGGGTCTCTGTGGCTCATGGAAGAACTTCAAAGTGTCCCAGAAGCCTTGACCTGGGTGCCAGACATCGGGCATATACATTTGTCAGGGGAGAGTTCTGGAGTTTCATCAGATTCACATAAAAAGCCACCGCCCCACGGGCTGAAGCCCAGGCTCTTGGTCAGCATTCAAAGCTCTCTCCAAGCTGGCCTCAGGTCTCAACATCTGCCCCTTCTTGTCCCTCCACTCCACTCCCCGCCCTCCCTTCCTCGTCTCCCCTCCTGGAAGTTTTCCCGGCTACTGGCCCTTCTCCCAGGCCCCACAGCATCATCGAGGCCCCCTCCCTTACAGCGGTTCTCAGAACCGTCCTCTCCTCCACCCATGGCTTTCACGGGGCTTAGACTTGGGCCCTGCCTGCCCGGACCTTTGCAGTAGCCTCTTGTGTGCTTGCCCTGCCCTCCCCTCCTCCAGCCTACCTGCCAGCCCTGCTGTGTCACTCTCCTACCCAGATCCGTTCTCTGTCCCAGATGAGTTGGATGACAGGGCAGAGGGGAAATGGAGAAGGAGGAAGGGGAAGAGGGAGAGGAAGAGGAGGGAGAGGAGAAATGAGAGAGAAACAGGCAGGGAGAGAGAGAGGCCTTGCACAGGAGAGAGACATGCAGGAGAGGCAGAAACAGGGAGAGATACATGGGGAGAGACTGACAAGAGAAGAAAGGGAAGGAAACAGGATATAGAGACACAGGGAGCTATGTGAGTGAGAGACAGAGAGATGCAAAGCAAGGCCAGCAGAGACAGGGATAGAGAAATACAGAAACCGCAGCCAGAGAGGGCTGGAGCCAGGAGCCAGGCAGAGAGAAAAGGAGATTGAGCCCGGGGGTGCCCTCGGCCGGCGCTAGAGAAGTGGCTTTCCAGTGCCTTCCATCCCTGGAGTCCTGCTTCTCCTCCCTGGCTCAGAGCAACTGACCCTCACTGGGGAGCAAAGGAGCGGGGCCTGGTACCCGATCCTGCCGCCTGGTGGCTCCCCGCCCTCCCCACACTGGAGGCTCTGGCCTGGCTCCCTAAGGCACATGTAAAGGACTCCCCCATCATCACCCTCCAACTCTCTGTCCCTTAAGAAGTGACCGTGGGCTGGGCTGGGGGTATCAGAGCGTTTTAGAATTTAGGGACCTCCAGGTTCAGAAAGTCCAACTGGCTGCCAGATAAGCTGTGTGATACTGGCCCAGGACCTTAACCTCTCTGGGCCTCTGGGGGAGTCAAAGGGCAGATTCAGTGTTGTCTGTGAGGGACATTGAGAGGGCTTGTGTTACACCCTCTCAACCCACCTGCTCCCAACTCCCTCCCAACCCCAGTCCCACTTGAGGCTGATCTTGTTTCACCGTATCTATGACCACTGCTCTGGAAGGCGGGAGAAGAAAGAGTTGAGGTGAAAGCTCTGGCCGTTTCCCTGGGGAGCACGCGGCCCCGGGCTGATCTCACATTCCAGCTTCACCTCTGCGTTGGTCTCCGCCTCAGCATCTGAGATGGGAATTAAGTTACCTGTCGCCAGAAAGAGCCTGGTTAACTGTTCTTTGCCCAGGAGGATGGCCTGGTCCTTGCAAAGCCAGGGTCCTGTTGGGAAACTTGGCAGGAGTATGGAAGAACAACAAAAATAATTGTAACAATAGCTAGCATCCACTGACCTCTCACCTGCTATTCTGATTAGCATTGTCCATCCTGGTCTCAGTCACAAGACCATGCGACATGGGTGCTCAGATTCTCCCTGCTGAGAGTTAGGGAGATTGAGGCTTGGGGCCAGTAAATGGTGGTGACATTCAACTCCAGACAGCCAGACTTCAGAGCACTCATCCCTTTAAAGGGCATGAAAAGAGTGATGCCCAAGCAACACTGCTATGGGCCCAGCCCGGGGCTGGGGACCAGGAGGCAGTCCCACCTTTAAGTGCTCACCACCCAATGAGAGCAAAGACAGTTACCCGATGGGCAGAGGACTTGCCCCTTAATGAGCACCTACTACATGCCAGCCTCTGTGGAACGCAGCTCAAGTACAGGCTCGGCACATTGCCTGGGTTTGGATTCGTGATATACGACTTATCAGCTCTGTGACCTTTGGCAAGTTACCTAACCTCTCTGTGCCTCAGTTTCCTCATCTGTAAAATGTTTCCTTGAGTTGCTGTGAGGATGAAACATACTGATTCTTAGAGGGGTCTCAGAGCCGTACCTGGCATGTGCTGAGGGCTTAGGCCTGTTACCCACCATCTTCTTCATCACCATCATCATCTTCTCTATCAGCACTTTTTGGAGACCATCCTGTTTAATCATCTCAGTAATTCTGTAAGGTTGGCATGATTATCCCCATCTTATAGATGAGGAAACTGAGGCCCAGAAAGGTAAAATGACTTGCAGTAAATTAGTAAAAGGCTGAACTAAGAGTTGAACCCAAGACCGTAGAAACATGGCCTGTGTTTTTAACCATCTTGTGTGTCAGAGAAAAAACTCTTCCTCTCTTTTTCTCTTTTCCTCCCTTCCGTCCTTCCTTCCTTCCTTCCTCCGTCCCTCCCTCCCTCCCTTTCTTTTCTCTCCCTCTCCCTCTCTCTTTCTTTCTTTCCTTTATTCAAGGAATATTTATTGAGCATCTTCTACATGCCAAGTCCTGTGCTGGGGCTGGAATTCCTGTGCTGACCCCGGAGACCAGAGAAATGTTTTCTGCTCCATTCTGACTGGCTGGACCTGGGCCTCCTCCCACCTCCCTGGCTGCAGCTGCAAAGGGAAGAAAGCTTTGATTGGGCCCTGAAAGGTGGGCGGGGGACAGGCATGGGAGGTATCGGTTGGGAGGCAGGCTCCCTGCCTGTGACACACAGCCTCCCTCTGTGTCCCACCGGCTGTGTTTACCTTCATGAGAAAGTGCACTTGTCCAGCCCTGGGTTAATGAGGTAAGACTTCATCTAGTGGATCCTGTGGAAGGATGTCTGGGAGGAAAGGGATGGGCAACAGGGGGCACGGAAAGAGAAGACTCAAGGCCCAGGAAGCAGACGCCTTTACCAAGGTCTGCTTGTGCCTGTGGGGGTCCCTGGGGGGCCGGAGTGAGAGGAGCCTGGACCAGTCCTCAGTCCTCTGCAAGGTGGGGTGGGAGCATGTAAGAGGGGTTGCCAAGTCCTCCAACGTGGGTCGTCTCAGCCCCAATCATCAGCCCTCTGCTCACATATCCCTTCCTTCTAGAACCTTCTCAGACTGGTTCCAGGGCCCTCAACTGTGTTCCCACAGCCCCTTGAGCCCCTACTGATCGCTTGTCACACGGACCAGAACTGCCCGGTTATTTCCCTGCCCCATTCTCACCTCTGGGCTTTGGTGCTTCTGTTTCCTCTCTTTGGAACTCCCTGTTTAGCTCCCTCACCTCATCCAGGCTCTCTTCAAATGTCACCTCCTCAGAAGGGCCTCCCCTGACCACCCTATCTAAACTAGGCTTGTGGTGATTTTAAAAACATGGCTGCAAATTTTCTGACCCTCTTCCTAGCAAGAGGTGGGGTCTCTGTCCCTTCTCTTTGATTCTGGGTGGGCTTGGGACTGCTTTGACCCATAGTGTACGGTGGAAGTGACACGATGGGACTTCAGAGGCTAGGCTGTGACAGGCCATGGGGCTTCTGCCTTCTTGCTGGAACAAGAGAGCCTTGAACCACCATGGGAAGCACCACCGCTCTGAGGCCACCATGCTGTGAGGAAAGCCAAGCCGCATGGGGAGGCCATACGGGGGTGATCTGGTCAACTGTCCTGGCTGAGCCCACTTTCCAGTTACCTAAAGCCAAGACACCAGACATGTTATATTAGCTTCTAATTGCTACTGTGTTTTCAAATTACCTCCAACTCAGTGGCTGACGATAATGCAAATTTGTTCTCTTAACACTTCTGGAGGTCAGGTCTCAAATGGATCTCACTGGGCTAAAATCAACCTGCTAGCTGGGCTGCGTTCCTTCTGGAGGCTCTGGGGGAAATCCTTGCCTTTTTTCAGCTTCTAGAGGCCGCCTGCATTCCTTGACTCATGGCCCCTCTTCCACCTTCAAAGCTGACAGAGTAGCATCTTCTAACCTCTCTGACTATGGCCCCTGCTTCCCTTGTCACATTTCTTTCTCTGACTTTCTTGCCTCCCTCTTTCCCTTATAAAGACTCTTACTATTCCGTTGGCCCTGTCTGAGTTACCAAGGATACCCTCACCCCTTCAAAATCCTGAATTTAATCACATCTTCAGAGCCTTTTTACCACATAAGGTAGCATGCTCACTGGCTCCAGGCATTGGGACATGCCACATCTTTGGTTGGGGGCAACGGGCACTCTTGTGCCTACCACACGCATGAGTGGAGATGCTTCCAGACGAGTCCAGCCCCCACCTGCTCACACCCCCCCCACGGCCATTTGAGTCTTCCCAGCCGAGGCCCCAGACCTCAAGGAGCTGAGGCAAGCCCTCCCCGCTGTGCTCGGCCCAAATTCCTGACCCACAGAATCTGTGAGCATAAAAACGGTTGTTGTGTGAACCACCGAGCTTGCGATTGTCTTTTACACAGCAACGGGGAACTTTAACAATCTCATTGTTCTCATCGTATTCAAACCACTTAGCCTGCTTTGGTTGTTTTCACAGTACTTATAAAATTAGCTTATACGTTCATGGGTTTCCTGATCTATTTTCTGTCTCCCCTAACTGGAACATAAGAGCGGGGGAATTAATACTTGTTGCTATGTCCCCGACACCCAACCATGCCTACCAGATGCTTGTTCAACAAATTCACGTCACCCCCATCAGACTGTAAGATCCCTGAGGTTAAAAACCAGTCTGTCTTGACAAACACCGGTTTCCCAGAACCCCAGCTGGGTCCCAACACAGCGGAGGGGCTCAGTACACGTTGAACAAGTGACTCTCTTCTCCATCTAACTCCTTCCTCCTCGAGAATCGTGAAGTCAGAGGGAGTTTGGAAGGCACCTCTGAGTTCCTCTTCCTGGGGCTCACAGACTCAATTGCCTACAGCGGCCAGGTGGGAACGTATATAAACTGGGCCGGTTGAACTGTAAGGCAGTTGGGAGTGCTGAGGCCTGTGGCCGTCTGGAAATTGCCCTACCACCCAAGACATTTTTTTAAAAGATGGACACATGAACAACCAATCAAAACATGTCTCATCTTGTTATTTCCTCCCCCTCTCTGGTCCTCCCTCCACTCCCTGCCCTTCCTTGCCCTGCCCTGTGCCCCAGGAGGCTCACCTCTACATGCTGCACAGCCTCACCTTGGCTCCCTTGCCCCCTAACTTCTGAATGGGTTTGCTTTGTGGGGACACCGCTATCAGAGGGCAGGAGGGGAGAGAGGCTGGGGTATCTGCAACCTCTCTGCCCTGAGCTACTGTAGCTTTGCGATGGCTGCATTCCTAAGGCTGCACCTCCTGCCCGGCTCCCCTAACCCATTCCCTCCCCTTGCCCCTTCAGGCTGGGATGGCAAGAGCTTCTCACTGCCCCCGGCTCTTCACCAGCCCCGCCGATTCCCACAACCCTGCCCAGTCCTCTGTGGATGGCTTGTTTTGAGTATTTCCAAGGAGGAGTTCCATTCTAATTTTTTTTTTTTTTATCACTGTCACTAGCAGTAGTATCACTAGTTATCAGCTAGTCTTTTTGCCTGGAGCGTTGAATGCTGCCTCAGTTGACCCCTTTAGCAGTGTGTGCTGCCTCCTGCCAGGATCCTGAGTGTGACAACATCTGTAGACCTCACCTGGCCCTGGATTCTGATCCAGTCTCCCAACCGGGCCAGAAGCTTCCCCTCAAGCCCCTGCCAAAGAGTCATTGATTTCTGCTTGCGCTGCCCCTCACCTCCGCCAGGCCCGGCTGATTACCACCCCCCCCCCCATTTTTATCCGTACGTAGTTTGAAACTCAAGTTCCTTTTCCGTGTGGGGTGAAATCTCCCTCTGGAGCTTTTCCAAGGCCACCCAGACCACATGGACTGTTGTACAGGACAGCCCTTCAAGGGGCTGTCCCCCCACTGAGATGACTCTGCTTCAGGTCAAACTCCCCTGGTTCTTCTCCTGGGCCTCAGAGGACCTCCCGTCTCTCCCCTGTCCCCATTCCCACCTATGCCCCAACCAAACATACAACATAGAAATCTGTGGATTTTGTTCCTGGATGTTGGAGGCCAATAAGAGGATGAAACATGTCCCCCGCCTTGGGCTGGATTGGATTTTTTGGTAACAGTAACTGAGTCACATTTCCATTAACAGACAGATTTAAGGAGCTTTGGAGACAATTTTCTCATACACTTGGCTTTCATCGATGGTGGTCAGTAAAGTTCCCCATATCCTGATCTTCTTTACATATTCCCCCAAGGTCAAGGGCAAGGCTGCCAGGATTCTATCGTTGTTCATGTCGTTCTGTCATGGCCCAGCCAAAGTTGGGGGGAGTACAGCTCTGGACGCTGGTACCCTTTCTGGGTACCCAGAAGTCTCTATCCCTCTCTGGGCCTCTTTTTCTTCTTTTGAAATATCAGGCATTTAGATTGGGTGGTTTGAAAAGAAAGCCAGAGTCTGGCATCCTCCGTATCTGGGCCTTCTTTCCCACAGCACTTTATCCCAGTGGTAAGGGCCCCTTCGCATGTGCAATGATCTGACTAATGCCATCTCCCTAGTAGGCTGTGGGCTCCACCAGAGTAGATACCTTTGTGTATCGCCAGACAATAGTAGGTACTCAGTAAATGTTGGTTAAATGAATGACTGCCTGGTTAAATTTTAAAATACCATCTTCAGTTCAGCGTGTGGAGAGTGCAGCTCAGCTCCACAGATCACCTGGGAACTCCATGGTGGCCCCCAGCCCCAAATGAAACACTGAAGAGCTTCCTTGAAAAATTAAAAAAAAAAAAAAAAGGAGTATTCCTTTTTCCTTGCGGCTCACCCGGCTGCCAGGCCCCCTGAAATGCCCCAGGAATATTCCCCCGAGGCTGCCCTGCTGGAAGAGCCCAGCACTCTGTGAGCAGCTGCGTCGGGTTGCCTTTTCTTCCTGCTGCCTCCTAATATTAACCTGGCGCTGGGTCTCCAGCCCCCACGCAGTGATGGGAGGCCCTGGATGGAGCCAGAAAACAGATCCATCTGGAAATAGAAAAATAATGCCAACACTAGCGGTTTTGTCTGGCCTCCCCAGTGGGGTGTGGAGCAGGCCCATGAAAGGGGCTTTGAGGGCCGGTGGGCGGGGGAGGGCCGTGGAAGGGAGCGCCTGTGTACCCAGCATCAGCTGGGTACCTGTGCCCAGTCCCCCAGGGCAAGGGACAAGTCCGCAGGGATCAGGGGCTGTGTCACAGCTGACTCTGGGACCAACCAGGACTCCACAGTGTTCCGGCCCGACCTTGAGTCTGCGTGACCTTGAGTGAATTGCTCGGCCTTTCTAGGCCACATTGCCCCAGTGTTTCAAGTGGGGATAATAAGATCTATACCTAGGAATTGATCCCATGGCCAGAGCGCCCAGCCCAGTGCCTGGAGGAGAGAAAGGGCTGAATAAATAGCTCCAGCGGTGACTGTAATTTCTGACTTCAGACCTTGGGTGAGCCCACTGTGCCTCTGTCTTCCCATCTGGGCAGTGGGCCGTGGCCCAGGGTCCTGCGGCCCTGGAAGCCAGTGAGGCGAGGTGCAGCAGCCGTCTGCCCCACGACAGAAGGGGGCATCTCCCTCCTGCAGGGAGCCCACCTGTGTGCACAGCGCCTGCGCACACAACTCAGGAGTGGCCGGAAGCTCCCCACAGCCCGTCGCCAGCTTCCTGGGAGAGCCCGTGAGCATCCCTGGGCCTCTGCTTGCACTGCTTACTCTTTCCATGATTTGGGAGACTGGACATTGGCAGCAAGGTGCTGCTCTCAGAGACTCAAAGGGCCTGGGATGGGGGCAGAGAGAGCCCCAGGCTGGTCCCCAGCAGCTCCTGCTGCTGGTTTAACCTGTAGGGGGCTGTGAGACCAGGAGCCCCAGGTCTGGGTTTATTTTCCCATGCTTGGTGTGTTCTTAGGCAAGTTATGTCTTTCCTTGTTGATGTTTCCCCTTCAATCACTCACTCACTCACTCACTCACTCACTCATTCATTCATTCATTCAGCAAACGTGTATGAAGTATCACCTCTATTCCAGGCTCTGTTCTTGTCATTAGAAAGATCAGTAAATGACAAAGTATCTGTCCTTCTTGGGGGCAGGAGGAGGGGAGGACAGCACTGGAGGGGAAGCAAGCTGGGGTATGAGGAGGAGGTGACAGTGTAGTTTTGGACAGACTGAGTTTGCAGTATCCATGGGACCTCCAGGGAGTTGGCTATATGGACATGAAGCTCACGGGAGCCAACTGTGCTAGAAACAGAGCACTGAAGAGAGGAAGGAGCTGCCTGGCCTCAGTCTCCCCACTTACCCACAGTCCTCTGTGCTGGTGATGATGATGGTGGTGATGACGAGCATTTATTAAGGGCTGACTCCGTGCCAGGCAGGCCGCATATCAAGTGATTTGTGTATTGCCTTTCATTTCATTATCAGAACAACTCTGAGGGGTGAATCTGATTATCTCTATTTTCAGAAAGAATTGAAGCTGAGAGGTGAGTGTCTTTGGCAAGGTTCCCTAGAAACAGAGCCTGAGACAGAGAGACCAGATGTGTGGTTTAGTGATAAAACCTGGAAGGCAGGGAGGGCAACCAGGGGGAGCGGGATGGGGAAGGGAAGGAGTGAGGATGTGGGTTCTGCAGTGCAGACAGCATGACGGGCACCGGCGGGCTTTTGTACCAGCATCTCGAGGAGGCCACTGACGCGCGTTACTTGGGCTGGGTGCATAGCAGGCAGAGGGAGCAGCCTGTAGTGACGTCGTCTGAGCTCACCAGGCTGCAGCATCTGGGGGCTTCTGAGGGGCTTCTGGGGGTCACCAGGGGTCTGGCTGAGTGGGAAGGGCCCTCCTGGCTAGAGGCTGAGCCTGTGTCTTCCAGCTCCTCTCCTGGCCTGTCCTTGGTGTGTGTGATGGTGTGTGTGCTGTGTGTGACCATGTGTGTGCACGTGTGTGTTCTCTTGTCTCTCCTTGGCCCATTTCTCCTTCAGTTTCTCTGCCTGTATCTCAGAATCTCTGACCCCTCTCTTGCTCTCTTCCTGTGATGTTTCTTTCCTCCTTTTTTTTTTTCCGGCTGTGCCGTGCATCACGCGGGATCTTGGTTCCCTGACCAGTGATTGAACCCGTGTCCCCTGCATTGGGAGCTTGGAGTCTTAGTCACGGGGCCACCAGGGAAGTCTCTCTCCTCCATTTAAGACATATATTTCTCCCGGTGCCGTCTGTCCTGCTCTTTTTCTGTCCTCTCTCTTCTTGTACATGGCTCTGTCTTCTCTCTCCCCACTTCTCTTTATGTTTCCAGTTTCCTTTCTGTCTGCCTCTCTGCATTCTGTCTCTCTTTGTCTTTTCCTGCCTCCATCTCTGTCTCTCTGCCTCTTTCTCTCCTGTCCCTGCCCATGGCTGGGCCTGACACTGAGGGGCTGAGAACTAGGGACACCTGCATCACTTCTCCATCGGGTTTTCTCTTTTCTTTTCTTTGGTTTTTTCTCCTTTCTTCTGTTTCTTTTTCTCTTTTTTCTTCTTTCTTTCTCTTTTCTTTCTGTGAGTTTGGTTTTTAAGATCCCACATAAACGTGAGATCATACAGTATTTGTCTTTCTCTGTCTAACTTATTTCACTTACCATAATGCCCTCAAGGTTTATCCATGTTGTCGCCAATGGCAGGATTTCCTTCTTTTTTATGACTGAATAATATTCCACGGTACATATAGAGATGCAACCACTTCTGATTGGCTTGTGTTCCACCCCATCCCCAGCCGTCCTTGAGCTGTGATTCCGGACCAGAGCCCACGCAGACAGCAGCCTTTGGCCAGCTCTGTTCAAGATGGTGGGAGGGGCTCCATGGAGAACAAAGACAAGGATGATGCTAGACCCCCAGTTGGAGATATGTGGTCATCAGGACCTGGCTCTATAGGAGGGGAAGCCATGCTTGTATTTTCAGATCGAGAACCAAGGCCTGGAGGAGGTGGGTGGAGGGCTTCGGGGGATTGGTGGACAGACTTGTTCAAGGTCTCATAGTGAATGTGGCAGGTTCAAGGCCAGAAAGGGCTCTGGGACTCCAAGCCCGGTGCTTTTTGCACAGCTGCCAGAGGCCTCCTCATAAGTGTGGCTGTTCTCTCTCCCTAGCAGCTCTCAAGACCCTTCCCAGGGCTGCAGGCAGGGCCAGGGAAGCATTGAGCCAATCAGGCCTCTCCCAAATACCCCACCCCTTTCCAAACCCCTCCCTCTCAACATAGCCACTCCAGCCAGCTTTAATTTCCAAGACCTCACCTCCTTGCCAACCCCACAAACCATACCCGTGCCGTGACCCATTCCTCTGGGGTTCTGCTCTTATCTTTGTTAGCAAGGAGCCAGCCAGCTGCTCCAATAAATCTTCTAAGGTCAAGTGCGAATAAGTGTGCATGGGACGATGAGCTTGTGAGGTACTAATTGGTGCTGTGATCTGTGTGCTTCTTCCTTCATCCCCGGTTCAAGCAGCCGGTCAGCCCTCAAGATGCTCTGGCGGCTGGAGTTTTGGGAGAGCCGAACGCTGGGGCTGCTTGATGTAAAGTCTTGTGTGAGCTCAGAGAGGAGATAAGGGTCCCAGAGGGGTAGGGAAGAGGCGAGGAGGAGGAGAAAGTTGGCATTGGTGGGTTCTCGGGTTGGTGGGAAACAGATAAAGCCTCAGAGGGGTTGCTCCACGGTGTCCCTAGGAAGACTGGATGCAACACATTGGTTTCTTAGCTTCCTATGTCCAGAACCTGCCACCAGGTCACTGGACGTAAAGGGACATTTGGCACAGACAGTGTGCGCCTCAGTGGCCACAGATGGGAGCAGAAGGACAGAGAGATCTCCCAAAATGTATTACTCTGCATAAGACCCCAGGACCTTTGCATGACCAGAACCAGGATAGGGGGATGTAAAGGAGCCCAGTAATGACCAACACTGAATTTCCTGCCAGCACGGTGATGCACGGACTCAAAGTTGGAATTTAGTTTATTCAAAGAAAATAAAGGAAGGCCATATTTCTTGTACCCTGTGTTGTGGAATGAGATTTAGCCTTTGTGAAAGAAGAATGAAGGATCCCTCTCTCCCCTCCAGCTAACACAGTCTATCCAGAGACCTCTGTCTAAAGGAGCATCTCCTACAGATGGGGTTTCCAACAAGGGTAGGCCACGGAAGGGCGTATTTTGAGGCTGACAGAGTCTCTGAATCACCCAGATATGGATGAAGCAAGCTATGACTGGGTCCAGGGACAAGCCCACCTTCTCTGGTTTCTGAGTCACTGGGGAGCACACTGCCTGAGGAAACAGCTACTGCCTCTCTTTCTCTCTGTCCTGTGGGAATGGATGCTGATGGAGGAGACCAGGGCATTGGCTACCACAGCAGCTTCCTTGTCCACACCTGGTGAGGTGGGCTGGGTGGGGCTGGGTGGGATTAAGTAGGGGCCAAGTGGGGAGTTGGCTAGGAGAAGGTCAGAAGGCAGGCCAGGCTCTGGAAGCCTCGGGGCCAGGAATGCTGCCCATCACAGAAAGAGGAGAGGTCAGGCAGCCACACAGGTTGCCTTTGCGCATAATCCGGGCTGGGACTGAATGCCCCCTTGTGTGAGGTCCTTTTCTACGCCGAAGTAGGTCACAGAGTTGAAGAATCACAGAAATCTTAGCCTCAGAAGCATGGAATCATAGAAGCCAAAAGGCAGTGCCAAGTAGGATTCCAGGAGTTTAGAGCCTCAGAGCCCTGGCATCGAAAGGCATGAGAAGTCTAACGCTTTGGGCATGAAATTTTATGGCTCAAGTGATCTAGGAACCACAGAACCTCGCACTTGGATGACCCTTGGAGGTTCTCATGTCTGATATACTCCCCGGTGCAGCGTTCCCTTCTAGAAAGTTCTAGAAGGTAGCAGTCTTCTTCAGATAGGCAAGGAGGTGACAGCAAGGCAGGACGGGACACAGGAGGTTTCCGTGTGGGATGGTTTTAGGAGTTCTGGGTTGGAATTCCTGACCCAGAATGTCTGTGGCAGTGGCCATCGCAGAGTCTGAAATTGCACCATTATCCATTCTTTCTCTGGATCTAGAAAGTCCTTTGGACTCCAAGGATCTGTTTTGCTGTAAACCACTTCTCGGATCAGAACTGCCTCTCAGGACCTCCTCTACATGGGCTCTGATGAGCGAGGCAACTCTAGATCCAGATGGGACCCTCCCCCCAACCCAGCACCACCTCTGGGTCCTCCTTTTCTTTACATTGACCACCCAGCTCCCAGCAGGAAGCCAGCTGGCTGGGAGAGGCGATTCCAGCAGTCTTGAGGCTGGCCACGGTGTACAGTGTGGTCCCGCCTCTAATCCCACCACCTCCTGGGGGCAGGCGACGTGGGCAGCAGCCTATAATTTGGGGGTGGGAGATGGGACGCCCAGGTCAGCTTCGACCAGGGGGTCCCCAGAGGAAGGGAGTGGTCCAGGGGTTTGGAGAATCAAAGCCTTCCTCTCAGCTCCCTTGGTGACCATGAAGATAAAAATATTTATGGACAATTTTCCCCTCTCTGGGGACGGCCGGGCACAGAACAAGGCTGTTTTTTTCCCTGGCTGTGGCTGACCTCTCAGGATGGAGGGAGCTCAGACAAACACAGGTTGTTTACGGGGTCTGCAGCAGCCCCAGAGACGCATGCTGCACACAGTTTCCCCTTTTCAGCTTCTGGCAAGTTGCACAGAGGAACAAGGGTGGGTTTCTGTCTTCTGTTAGCTTAGTTCTTGGTGGGGCTGGAGGGACTTTTTTTTTTTCCCCTGAGAGATGGGGTGAGTGCGTTATGGTGAATAACATGTTTCCCATAATTTGCCTTTTGAAAACACAAGGAAATTTGCATATGTGGCTGCAACTGCCTGGACAGAGAGCCTTCTGGTCCTTCCTTTCCCCACCGTGTCAGGCTGCTCAAACTCAATAAACACTTGTTGACTGAATGAATGAGTCATAGAAATGGCAAGCCAGAGCTGGAAGGAAGGCCCCCTGGAGATCCTCTGGGCCAAACTGCTCAGGTTTCAAGCAGGGAAACTGAGGCCCAAAGAGGGGGAAGGGATGGAAGCTGCGTACAGTGATAGATTTCACAGCTTATGATGATGACAATAATAACAATAATAATTATTATTATTATAAATCTTTTCTGGGCGTTGGATGTTTTCCAATTTACCAAAAGCTTTTCCATTGGCCAGACTCCCAGCAAGACTGTGGAGGAGGCAAGAAAAAGATTAGAATTCTCTGTGTCATGGACCAGAGAAAAGAAGTTCAAAGCTATCAAGCAACTCACCCACTCATCCAGAAAGGGGTGAGGTGGAGTTCAGGAACAATTTCAGGCTTTTTTTTCCATTTGGGTGTGAAATCCACCCCAGACCCAGCCTGACATTAAATCCCAGCTCTGCCACACGTGAGCTGTTGAAACAGCTCACTGCACCCATCCAAGCCTCAGTTTCCCCATCTGTAATTTGGGGCTTGCACTCTCGAGAATGGCACCAGAGAATGGATACAAAGCCACCTTGGAAATTGTTAAGCAAACGGGAGGTCCCATTGCTAGAATTATGATGTGTCAGTGGCTCCTTCCATCCATCCAAGGGAGACAGCATTCTGATTCCAGCTCTTGAGATAAAAATAGCTTTAAGGGGAGGGGAGCAGCTCCCCAGGATATCTGGGCAGGATAAAAATAACCCTCAAGAACAGCTGGCTGCTTTTCTTCACTTTGGTATTCACCCACAGTCTTCTGATCTCTTATTCGGTTTCCCAAGTCGACCTACCATCCTAGGCAAACAATCCTCCTTGTTCTGGGGCCAGGCGGTGGCAAATAGAGTCCAGGCTCTGGGAGTAGAGGCTTTGGAAGCAAGAAATGTGGGTCCCATCCCACTTCTGTTTACAACTCTCTGTGTGGTTCCAAGCAAGTCGTTCTCAGAGTCCTATTCTTCCTCCATACAGTGCTGTCCAATAGAACTTAACTCCAAGGATGGAAATACTCTATGTCTGCACTGTCCAATACAGTAGCCACTAGCTGCATATGGCTTTTGAACCCTTGCATTACTGTCAATTTTCCCCTTTATGTCTGTTAGTATTTGTTTTATCTATTTAGGTGCTCTTATATAGGGTACGTACATGTTAATGAGTGTAATATTCTCTTCTTAAATTGATCCCATCATCATTATATAGTGTCCTTCTTTGTCTTTCTTTACAGACTTTGTTTAAAAGTCTATTTTGTCTGATGTGAGTATTGCTACCCCCACTTTCTTGTCATTTCCATTTGCATGAAATATCTCTTTCCATCCCCTCACTTTCAATCTATGTGTGTTTTTCGCCCTAAAGTGAGTCCCTTGTAGGCAGCATATTGTAGATTCTTGTTTTTTTATCCAATCTGCCACTCTATGTCTTTTGATTGGAGCACTTGCCTGATGAACCCTTGAAATGTGGCTAGCATGACTAAGAAACTTAACTTTTATTTTATTCTTTAATTTTAAGGAATTTAAATTTAAATAGCCACATGTGGCTAGTGAGTACGATATTGGCCAACGCAGGCTTTGAAATGGAGATAGGATGAGCACCTGCCCCGAGTCCTGTGGTAAGGATTGATAGCCTGTACGTAGAGCCTGGCACGGAAGAGATGCTCACTGCTTGTTTACACCTCCCTCTCCCACACCCCGTTGAAATGTGGATTTTTACAAGTGTCTTGGAGCTGAAGAATCCCCCTTTGGGAACATGCAGCTCCTCTTTGAAGACTGGTGGAGAGGTGAATGGAATGGTGGGAGGAAAGGGGCTTCTGTGCTGGGTGGGCTGGGAGAGCAGGAAGCATGTCCAAAGCGGATGACAAGGCCAGGTCAGAGTTAAGGACAAAAATGACTGCACCTGCCCATTTCTACCTCCACTTTTTTACTTTCATGGGCACCAGTACTCAAAAGGGGTCTATCTTAGAAATTCCTTTTCTTTGCATAGACGTGATTCAGCTCATGGACTCTAGAATCAGATGGTTCCTAGGTTAGAATTTCAGCTCTATCGGTTACTAGCTGTGTGACCTTGGGCAAGTTGCCAGCCTCTCTGTTTCCCATCTGTAAAATGAGTAGAATAATTCCTACCTCTGAGGGTTTTGTGAGCAGTCAGTGAGCTAATGTGTGCAAAGCTCTGTGCAGTGGGTCCAGCACATAACAAGTGCTTAAGAAACAGAAGCCATGGCCAATTTTGTAGAACTAAAGCCCTTTAACTCCCACCCCAACTGGAGTCCAGTGAGATGCCTGAGAAGCCAATGATGGGGTATCTCCAGAAGACCTCTTTTTGGGTGGTCGTCACGGTGAAGAAGGGACCAGGCACAGGAACAAGTCCTTGTACCCTCAGATGGCAGGTAACCCATCACACGGAGCTGGAAGCCATCCTGAAGCATCTAGCGTTTCTGTCGATCCTGCCAAATGGCAGTCTCCTGGGACCCAACCAGAGATGGGAACTCTGCTACCTCTCGAGGTAGGTGATACAAACTGATAGAAAGTCTTTCCTGGGATCCAAGGGACGCCTGTCTTTCTGTGATGTCCTACCCTTGGTTTTCGTACAGTCTCCACTTTCCAAATTCAACTTCCTTCCATTGCTGCCTCAGGTGGGAAGTGTCTGCTGATTGGTCCTAGTGAAAATACCCAGCGCAGGGGCTGGCTCACCCGGGTCAAGGACAGGCTTAATCTTTGTTGAGCTGGAGGAGCTGAAACTCAAAAGCTCCAAACCTGCCCCCAGTTAAGAACAGAGGATGTCTTTCATCAGCGTGTCTTATTTTGTGGACAAAGGAACCGAGGGGGTGTTGTTTTATCCATCTGTTCATCCACTCCCTTGCTGAAAAATAATTATTGAGCACCTACTGTGTGCCAAGGAACACAGAAATAAACTCCTGTCCCCTAGGTTTATAAGCTGGAAGGGAGACAACTGTATCAACGGTGATTATAACGGTGTGGTATGGGCTATCATGTCAGGGATGGAACCAGGGTGAGGTGAGTAGAGCACTTATCTGAGGAACAAAATTTAATGCAATGCCAAAAAACTCAGTCATCAAGATAAATAATATTTTACTGTAATATTTTATTTTATTATGTTTTTGGCCTTGCCGTGAGGCTCATGGGATCTTAGTTCCCCGACCAGGGATTGAACCCAGGCCACGGCAGTGAAAGGGCCGAGTCCTAACCACTGGACCACCAGTGAATTCCCTGTAATTTTTTTTTTTTTTTTTTTGCGGTATGTGGGCCTCTCACTGTTGTGGCCTCTCCCCTTGCGGAACACAGGCTCCAGACGCGCAGGCTCAGTGGCCATGGCTCACGGGCCCAGCCGCCCTGCGGCATATGGGATCTTCCCGGACTGGGGCACGAACCCGCGTCCCCTGCATCGGCAGGTGGACTCTCAACCACTGCGCCACCAGGGAAGCCCCCCTGTAATATTTTAAAAAATCAAACTGAATGCAAAAAAATCATGATGAACAAAAGATAAAACTTTTAAATGAAGGCAGGATCAAAATGACTGATTTCTCCTTTTGCCTCAGGCTGTAATAGGGCTTGGCTCAGCACTGTACTATGGGGGATGTCGGAGGGCTGCTGCGGGACAGAAAAGGCAGGCCGGTGATCCAGCCAGTGATGTGCTGGAATGAACTCATATCGGCTTCCCAACCCTGCACTCAGAATCTGGCAGATGCTGAGGATCCGGGTTTTCCCCTCCCTTTCTGGAGAGCCGATTGTTAACTGTCTGCCAGCAACCCACTATATCCAGCCTGCATTGGGGTGGGGGTGGGCCTTTAAGAAAATTTTCCCAGAAAAGGAGATACCTTCCAAATTTTGCAGGATGAGAATCTAGAAAGGGAGAGAAAGAACATCCCTCTAAAGAAGGAACTCCATATGTAAAGCACCAGAGGAGCGGGGGAGAAATGTGTATTGTTTTTAGGAAACCGCAAGGAGCACAGCGTAGTTGGAAGAGGTGATGCTGCAGAAGAAGGAAATTTCAAGAAGGCAGAGAAGGTCACAGCACCAAGTGATGCCCCAGGATTGAGCAAGACCTGGGATTGTGCTGGGGGAGGAGACTGCAGATCCAGGGGAAGAGGAGGATGCTTCCTACTTCTGCAGTGTCCAGACTACCAGCCCAAGCAGGAGACCTCAGGGGTGAACTAATAAATAACAAGATCTCTGGGGGAAAAAAGCCCTGATTTATTACATTGGCCAGTTTCAGAGGTGTAAGTACTCCCACCCTGGCCAATTTCAAGCTGCCAGTGTATGTCACTGAATGTCCAGTTAAGCAGAGATGTTCCGTAGCACATCATTATGTAGTATGTCCACCCTCCGCTTACAACAGATGTCAGTAATTTCAAGAACACAGATAAGAATAAAATGCACTAAGGTAACTAGAAAGAGATGAGTTTTGAGTGTTAGTTACTTTGTTTTTAATATAATTTGCTTTTAAACTTTTAAGTTTATGCAATTTACTTCTTAATAAGAGCTAGACAGCAGCTCACAAACTTCCTGAAAATTTAACCAGCTGCTCTCCTGAGCCAGTCTGAGTAGGCAAGAGCCGGGTCCAGCGCACCAGTGGGAGAAGAGATTTGGGTCCTTACTTGCGGCGTGTCCATGGCGGGGCGGCGCTTTCTGACTCCCTGGGCTTCATTTTCCCCACTTGAGAGACTGGATCGGCTGTATCATGAAGTGCTGCTTGCCCTGACCCTCTGTGCACAGCGACACGGATGCACGCCTCTGGGTGGCTTCCCGGGATGAAGCTGCAGTCCCTGGGACATCAGAGAGTCCAAAGCAATCAAGATTCTCAGATTTAAAAAAAAAAAAGATTCTCAGATTTTTCACCCAGGAAAAAGGACAGCCCGGGGCCAGTTTTGGCCCCAAGGTTTCATGTCTTCACCACTTCGAGAACTACTGTTTTATTCTGAAGGATTGGCACCTAAACGATCTGAGAATATCACAAAAATAATGATAGTAATAAATACAACCTATACTTGTTATACTTTTACCATGTGCCAGACACTGTTCTAAGTGCTTTATATATATTAACTCATTGAGTCCTCATTATAGGCACATGGTTGGTAATATTATTATACCAATTTAAGAGATGAGGATGCTCAATAAAAATAAATAGATAAATAAATAAGCACTTTGGGATTAACAGATACTACTATATCAAAAATAGATAAACAACAAGGTCCTACTGTATAGCACAGGGAACTATATTCAGTATCTTGCAACAACCTATAATGGAAAAAAATCTGAAAACTAATATATATATATATATATATTCTTTTTTTTTTCGCCAAGGAGCCAACACTTTATTTGGGACCGAAGCACTTTAATGTACACCTGAAACTAACACAACATTGTAAATCAACTATACTTCAATAAACTTTTTAAAAAGATGAGGATGCTACTGCTATCACAATTCAAAAGATGGAGAAATGTACAAAAGAGGTTACCAAGAGGTTAAATGGCAAGACCACACAGCTAGGGATTTGAACTGAGATATGATGTTAGCCATTACCGACGTGTTCAACAAGGGCAGCCAGTGAGAAGAAGCATGCTTTTGCAACTCAACACAACAAGCAGAGACCCATTCCCTTGGGGGGAACATCCAGCCAAGGCCAGCTGTATTTGATCACAGGGACTGATGAAGTGGGAGAAAGGAAGAGTCACCACAGAGGCACACATTAATAACCCTAAGTTCACAGAAGAGGAAACAGGCTCAGGGAGGAAAAGAGGGCTGCCGAGGTCCCATAGTGCTAGTACAGAGTGGAGCTGTAACGACGTGAGCCCAGGGGTGTCAACTTGGCCACATGCTGCAGCCGACCTCAGGTGCTGGGCAGGCATGGGGTTCATATAAAATCACAACCATTCCCAGATATCCAGATAGGTGAGATTCCAGATAAGGACCTGGTTGAAAAACTGCAGGGACTTCCCTGGTGGCACAGTGGTTAAAAATCCGCCTGCCAATGCAGGGGACCTGGGTTCGAGCCCTGGTCCGGGAAGATCCCACATACAGTGGAGCAGCTAAGCCCTTGCACCACAACTACTGAGCCTGCGCTCTACAGCCCACGAGCCACAACCACTGAGCCTGTGTGCCACAACTACTGAAGCCCGCGCGCCTAGAGCCCGTGCTCCACAACAAGAGAAGCCACCGCAATGAGAAGCCCGCACACCGCAACGAAGAGTAGCCCCCGCTTGTCTCAACTAGAGAAAGCCTGCGTGCAGCAACAAAGACCCAATGTAGCCAAAAAAAAATAATAAAATTAATTAATTAAAAAAAAAAGAAAAACTGCAGAAAATAAGGAGAAAATACCCCTCAGTGAATAAATTGCCCAGCCCCGGGAAAGAGGAGTGGTAATCACCCATCTCTGATTATCACCATTTTTTTTTTTACCCTTGCAAATGCGTGTGTGCGGGTATTATTACATAGGGTCCTACACTAATGACAGCAGTTAGACAGGGTTCGAGGGCTGACAAAGTCTCACAGGGCTCAAAACAACAATGCTTACATATCTGCAGTGCCTTGCAGGAAAACGGTGCAGTCTAGCAACTGCACTAGGGTGAGAATATTCTTCACAGCCGAAGGCTGCCTCACAGCAAGGGCTCTGGAGAGGTCAGGTGTGAGCCCCAATTGTCCTCCCTTTGAAGGGCCAGACCAGGGTGCACTTTTTCTCTCAGATCAGTGACCACTAACTTGTACATGGAACGCCCCCAAACCAGGGAACCCCGAAATGGAGTGTCAGCTGGGGTTTCTTATCCCCAGCCGCTCGTGTAGGCATATTCTTGCTAGCAAACCAGCCCCAAGGGCAGAGGCTTCGGGGACCTCACCAAGACTGGGTACAATGCATTAGTCTCACTGTTATCAATCAACAACACTGAAACGTGAAATGCCTCCAACTCATGGGGACAAAGTAACACTATTAATCAGTATGGTCATCAGTATGACCAGTGGTCAATGTCCTATAGTCACGGGTCCTTAAGCAAGGATGAGAGAAGCATATTTAACAAACAACAATTCAGATAAGCTGAAAGGATGGACCATGCTTAGAAAAGGCTCCACTTAAGAGGACAAAACTTTACTGCCCCAGAGGAGGCACATAAGAAAAACTTCGAGGTTCTCAATGGTCATCAGCTTAGTGTGAATGCTGTGGTGCGTTACCTAAAAAGCTAATAGGCACTCGGGTCAAATTAATAGAAGCATAGAATATGTATCGGGGGAGGTGATAGTCGTGCTCAACTCCATGCTCGTCAGATGCCACCTGGACTTTTGAGCTTTGCTGTGGTCACTTGGCAGTAGTTGGAGGAGATGATGCTGGAAGATATGACACTGGTGCCAGATGAATCGTGCCAGATGAGGCAACGAGAATGCTGGGCCTGGAGAAAGGATGCCTTAGGGGGTGGGGTTGTTACTTTCAGAGTGATTTCCTCCATGGAGTCAGGCTTTAGTTGACTTCGGAGCTGCTCTTCTCAACAGCCATTGTATAGGGGCTCTGGCTTGATGGCACGCGTCTGAAGAGCTGGTTTCTCGGGTGGAAGGCAGAGTAGCGTGTGTGTGTCTCCTCTGTCTTCACTTTATGATGAGGAGAAGCATCCAGAGGCATTTGCATCGGTCATCTTTTCCTGGAACTACCCACGAGCAGGAATGTATCACATCGCATGGTCTGGACATGGGGTGAAGAGGTCGCCAAACTCTTGGAGTGCAGGTTTCAGCTGGTGCAGGGGATGACGACTCCCTAACACAGCTGTCTCTCCAGTGTGTTTGACAGCACATCTGCCACTTAGGAGTTTGCTGAGGACATTGTGGAACTGTGGACTGGACGCATTTTCAACTCGTTCAAATTCACTCAGTGGGCCCCTCCCCAGCAGGCTCTGATTGACTACTCCTTGGGCTGTGAAGAGACCCCACCCCCACCCCGACCTCACCACACACACAGGTCCTGGTATATTGTAATGAGCACTTGGGACCACAGTTCTAGCCCCATTTCTGTCACCTCGCTGCGGGGTGAACTTGGGCAGGACCCTTCCCTTTTGGCGTTTGGCTCCTTGTCTCTAAACTGGAGATGCAGCTATCTGTGCTGTTTCATGGGGTTGTTGTGTGGAAACTTGAGATGCTGGCAATGAAGTTGTTCTGTGCTATTATTGTCGTTGTTGTCATTGTAATCCCCTGGCCTGTCTGGTACAGACCAAAGTTCCTGTTCCCCTGCTACATCAGCTAGGATGCTTTCAGCTGGCAGTGAGAGAAAACCCTATAAAAGTGTTTTAGACATGAGGGACACCATTGTTTTGAGAAAGGGCAGTCCAGGCGTGTGTGCCTGATTCAGCACCTCAATAATGTCCTGAAGGACCTTGTTTCTTTCTGCCTATAACTCCTCTCACATCTCAGTGGCTGGTGTGTGGCTTATGTCTACACCCAAGCCATTCACTGGCCAAGAGAAGGAGACACCATGGTGGGCTTAGTAGAAGCGGGAGTCAACCCTTACAGCCTGAGAGGGATGCAGTCTCCACTGAAGGATGAGGCAGCTTAGAAGTGGGCAGATGAAGATGGAATTCTCTTAGCGAGGATGAACCAAACAGTGTCTGCCCCAGTCATGGGAATGTCCTAGCATGATGGTCAACCAGTCTCCAGCCCTGCTTCTGCTCCCTCCATTATTCCCTCCCTCCCTCCCTCCCTCACCTCCCCCTTCCTCCATTCCATCCTTGTGCATCCAGCCTTTACTGAGGGCTGATTGTGGGCTACCACTGAGTGAGCCCTGGGGATTGTATGGAGATAAGGCGTAGCCATGGCCTTGAGGACGTCCAGCTGAGTAGGCGCGTGAGATAAATATACACCTGATGTGAGATGGCGGGATAGGGGCAGGGCAGGGCACGGCTGTGGGAATCCAAGGGGGGATCCCGCGAAGAAGCACATTCCAGCAGAATGGGTGACGGGTGAAGGCCTGAAGAGTCTCAGCGCTCATCAGCTGCTTGGTCTTCACTCCTGGCTGCAAGGATGGCCCAGAACTCATCACAAACTCCCTGTTCGGTACAGCCAATGGTTCCAGACGGATAGTCAGAGAGAGTCCAGAGACCTTAACTTGCCACAGCTCTCACACCTGGAAAGCGGGTCTAATTCTTCCAACGTTGACTGAATGGATGGAAGGATGAGGAGATAGGTTTGACTGTCCACAGTTAGACATCAGTGTAGGAGGCCTGGCTTCTCACCCCAGCCCCCCCACTGATTCTGTGTGACCTTGAGAGCATCAGGCACCCTGTCCCTGAGCCTCAGCTTCCCCACCTGTAAAATGAGGAAATTGAGTTAGGTGGCACTAGGGGCTCTTCCAGGACTGAATTTCTTTGGGGATCCCATATTTGGGTCAATATCAACCCCCGCAAAATTATCTTTGGACATCTCCCAACCCTCTGCCACGTGGCCCAGTCCTGAGGAAATAAAGCCAGACTGGGGAGCAGGGCGAAGGCCCTGGGGGGATGGTCTGGGATGCCCAGACAATGGGATCACGTGCCCAGAGGATGTGCTGTCTCTTGGACAGTGGCCCAGGAGCTTCCCTGGCTTCAGCCCTCATTCCTCTTGGTGGAATGATTGTTTCTGGGGTCTTGGCAGCCAACAGGCCAGAGTGACGTGGCCCCGAATGCAGAACCCAAGCCCTGGGAGACAGGCGGGCAGCGGTGACAGCCAATACCAGCTCCGGTCTCCTCCCCTGGGGAGGAGGACTAGACTGGCACTGCCTGGAGGGGACAAAGGGAGGGGACACTCTTGCAGGCTGCCTCTTTCTCCAGCTTGGAGTTCAGGTCAGTTTACTGAAATGCTTTATCCTGGGTGCCGGGAACACAGCAAGGAACAGGATGGAGTATGACTGGTGTATCTGCAGCCCCTGAAATTGGGCCTGCCGCATGGCACGTGACCAAACGAATCATTGTTGTTGAGGGAGGATCCTGATGTAGGAGAGAGAGCAGGTGGCTAATCGGCAAACTTTACTCTCACGCATGTGTCCCTCCCTCCCTCCCTCCCTCCTTTCCTTCCTTCCGTCACTCACTCAGCATTTATGGAGTACTTCCTATGTACCAGGCACCGTGTTTCGTGCCGGTGTCAGAAACTCAGCAGGGCAACTGCTCATAGCAGGGACCACAACTTGTATTTACCTGTTACCAGTGCCCAGCTCAGGGCCTGATGCACGCCAGCGTCTCCTGATTGGCTGAGCGACCAGGGAACGAATGACTCTGTTATTAGATGTGCACTATGTGCACACGTCCTATGGGACATGCAAGCCCGACGTGAAAGGAAGGCCCATCCCGGTGTGCCCAGCCGTGTCAGGCATTGGAAAATTGGGGACTAATACGTGGCATCCAAGTTCTGCTCCCAGTTCTGCGGTACCAGTGAAACAAGAATGAGTTGAGGCAGGACTTCCTGACCTGCGTTATCTGCCTGTCTCCTTGCTCATCTCCTCCTGCAAACACTGGGGAACAGGAAGCACAGCCTGGAGCACAGTGGGTCCTCCGGAAAAGCTTGGTGGATGAATCGGTGAAGACTGATACCAGGGCAGTGTACAACCCTCTTTTTGCAGGCAGACTTCATCTAGTGATTTAGTCAAACATTTATTGAGCCCCTACTAAGTGTCCATCACAGAGGCTATTGAGATCAACAGTTTCTCTCAAGGCAGATGCGCCCCAGAGAGCAATGGGTCCATGGCTGCTCCGCTTGGCCAGAAAGTAAACTATGTGCCTTGGAAAGTCCTCACCAGGCCGGGAATTCCTATCCTTCTGCCTCGTCCCCAGAACATCTCCATGGGCCTGCAGGCGGTGTCCACCCAGTTCCCAGGCTCATCGCCTTCTGCCCCTTTCTGGTAAGCACCTCATCCCTTTCACAGGGTGGGTAATTGCTCAGTCAGTGTCTTCTGGATCCAACTTTCATGAAGACTGTTTGTGCCCAGTCACTGGTGCTGTGCCAGGAACCTACTTGGCAGGAAGACTGGGTGTGAAGAGGCAGTGGAGGCAGGAAACAAGGTCCTTTCCCTAGAGTTCTTAACAGTGTCCATATCTGCTCTTTTCAGCTGACCACGAACTCCTGGAAGGCCATGAGCCTCGTTTCTCTTCCAACCTAGTAAAACGCAGGTAGCCCTCAATAATTAGTTACTGCATTGGATTGGATATTGACAGCAGTCTCCTACTCCCGAGCTCAAAGGGCCCATGCTGAGGATCATGTTCAATGCACCTATTTTACAGATGAGGAGAGTGAGGCTCAAAGGGGACACCATCAATCTTTGTGGGCTTTGGGGGGTTTCCCATGGGTCTTTTGGGCTTCTCTCATTAAAGCAAGGCTCCCTGGGGCTCACCATTGCATACTCAGATTTGGGAGTGAGATTTGGAAAGAGCTTAGAATTCAGCCACTGACCTGCTGCCTGATCTTTGAGGAAATGCGTCCCCTTGCCTGGAAATGTCTTTCTGGCCAGTAAGTTGCACATCATCACCCACACGGTGCAGTGGGGAGAACTGGATGGTTTCTTCACTGGGCTCCCCTCACTCCTCCTCCAAAACCAGCCTGAAATCTGCTCCCACCATCTGGGCCCTTTTGTGACTCTTTCACTTGAGCTGTCTTCCCCAGTGGCTGCATGTTTATCCAACATACACTTCGGGACCCAAAGGCCACCTCCTCCTGGGA
This sequence comes from Tursiops truncatus, assembly GCF_011762595.2. NCBI lineage: Eukaryota > Metazoa > Chordata > Mammalia > Artiodactyla > Delphinidae > Tursiops > Tursiops truncatus. The sequence goes on from NC_047039.1 coordinate 95,894,662, forward strand.
GCCTTCCTTGGTTTCTCTCCATCCGTTAGTCTGCTTGACAATTCAATTCATCTGTATCTCTCTGATAGCATCTATCACATTCTTCTTGTGTTATCTTTATGTGATTGCAGGGGATTCTCTGTGACATGGCAGTGTCTGATGTCTCCTATCCAGGCCCCCTTCCTTGACCCAAGTTGCTGACCACATTACAAATATGTGTGCCCAGAAAGCAGGACTATGTACAAATTTCTTTGTTTTCACCCCATAGTGGCAGACCCTCTTCCCCCAGCTTTGTACAGGGGTTTGCACACTGTAAGAGTTAAAGAAATTCATTTAAATTATTAATGGTTTGAGCATCTATTGTATCCCAGGCTCCATGCTGGGTGTGGGGACACAGTTAGATCTGACCATGACAATACCATGTGACGTGTGCTACAATACGGGTGTGGAGCAGAGCTTTGAGCTGCACCTAAAAGGACAGAGAGTCTGTGAACAGGCAGAACGGGGGTTTCGGGGAGAGAACAGCCTGGGAGGAGACAGCATGGACAAGACCTTGAAATACGCCAGCTTGTCCAGAGCCTGGGTCCAGGCATCAGAGAGAGTGGAGCTCACTGCGAAGAATATGAAGTTGGAGAGGCTGGCAAGGATCTGCTCAGAACCCTCTAGCGGCTAAGATTTAAATCATCATGCTCAGCTGCAAAGACAGGAATCAGACTACCTGGGTTCGAATCCCACCTCCACTACCTAACAGCTTAGTGATCTCAGGCAAATTCCTTAACCTTTCAGAATCTCAGTTTTCTCATTTGTAAATGGAGATAACAGGCCTCCCGTAAGCGGTGGCACTTAGAACAGTGCCACACCTGGCTCAGGGGAGGCACGTGAGCTGCAAAATCCTGGGGGCTGCCAAAACCCCTTAGTCATGGAGCTTTACATTTAAGGGGGGGCAAAAAACCTCTAAGTGATCAAGATACATAATATTTTAATGCAATACCTTAAAAATGTCAAAAACATATCCCCCAAAATCCACGATGAACAAAAATACCAAAATTGTAAATAAACGCAGGATCTCCCTAGTGCAAGGGATGCAGCTCAAAATACATCAACGATTATCGGGCTGGGAGTTCGCAGCCTTCAAGAGCCGTGGGCTTCTGAAAACCTGGAGAACCGGTGGCCCCTCTCCCCCAGAAGAACGCACAAACAGGCACAATTTGTGCAGATTTTCGGGTGTTCCTGCACTTCTGGGGCTCGGCCAGGTGGAGGTTAAGAGCGCAGCTTCAACGTGGACGTGCCGGGGTGCTTCCATGCGCCGTCCAGCTGCCTGCGGGTTCCCCAGCACCGCGCTGGGCCTCCCTCCTGGCAGTCACCGGTGCTCTGCCCCCTGCAGGAAGCAGCGCGCGGCTACGCGGCTTCTTTTTCTGGCTTGCTTGGCTCGAGCGTCGGCCCTCCCACCCCCTTCGGCTTGGGACTTTTCCTAAAGTTGCTGAAACCAGACACCTTGCTCGACCGAGCCCGCGTGCAGCTACGGTTTAAAAGGCCGCCTTCAGCGCCCCCTCCCCGCCCCCAGCGAAGACTTCAAAAGGCCCGGCGGGCGCCGCGGCCCCTGCACCTATGAACCGCCCCCCGCGCCCGGAGCCCGTGCCAGAGTCCGAGGACGCAGAGCGGCTGAAGTTCGAGCGCAGGCGGACCGGGCGGGTGGCGCAGCCCGGCGCGCCCATGCCCCTCCCGGTGCCGCTGCGCTCCGAGCGCCCGCGCCCAGTTTAGGGAAGGGGACCCCGCCCCCCCGCCCCCGCTCCCGCGCCCGCGCCCGGGGCTGCGGGGACCCATGAATACAAATGCCGTTAGGCGCCCGAGGAAGGACCGACCGTCCAGCCTCGCATCTAGGGACCCAGTAAGTGGCCCGGGGCTCCTGGAGCGCTGGGGGTACGGGTGTGTGTATGCGTAAAGGTGCGCGCGTGTGGGGAGGGGGTGCGCGTGCGAGGAGTGAGTGTGTTTGTGCCCGCGTGCGATGGGCACTAGCGGAAACCTGTGTGCAAGTGGGGGTAGCGCGCGTGAGTGTGTGCACTTGGGCTGTTACGTGTGCACGTGAAGATACGTATGAGAGGTGTACACGCGGGTGTGTGCGTTGGGAGGATCTGGCTAGGCTAAACTAGTATGCATTTGTGCGCGTGTAAGCACTCATGTGCATGCGTCTGCGTGTGTGGAGTCCGGGTGTGCGCCAGAGTCCAGACACCCCAGGGTGTGTTTGTGTGAGCCCAGGAGGAGTGCGTGGCTGTGCCTGCATGTGAGTGAGTGTGAGTGTGTGTCTGAGTTTGGAGCAAGTGTAGATATGTGTGGGAATGTGTGTATGCACCAGGGAACAAGTCGTGGAAGTGGAGGCGGAGGGGGATTCTGATGCCAGGGCTCGAACTGGGGTTGTGGGTGTGCGAATTTGCCAGGTGTTTGTGGCGGCATCAAGGTGTGCAGTTCTGCGCTCCCTAGTGGGATCTGAGGGAGCCTTTGGTCTACTCTGGGGTGAGGAGGTAGGTTAAGCTCCCATTTCTTACTGCGTGGAGAGGAGAGAGAGAGGTGACCAACATTGAACAAACGCACCCACTACGTGCCCAGGAAAGTCTGTCCTCCAGGGCGCCCTGAATCTGGGAGGAAAATAGGTGTGTGTATGTGTGTGGTAGAACACTGGTTGTTGTTTTCATGAGAGTCTGGACACTGAGTCCTAGTCCCAGATCTGTCCCTGGAACTCCGGGTTCCTTTCAGCAATAGTATCTGTCCCTTTCCCCCTCTATCTTTGCCCCCAACTCGGGGACCCCCAGTCTCACGATCTAGAGGTCCCGAATCTCCGAACTGTGGTCATCCTGCTGTACAGTCTTGGCCAACTCCTTCCTCTCTGTGAATCTCAGTTTCCCCATCTTTACAGGGGGGCTGGGGGCGTGGAGTGTCTCAGCGGGACAGTCGTGGGCCCGCGGAGGCTGTGTCCCCGGCTGCGGCCGGCAGGGGGCAGCAGGGGGCAGCAGAGGGCGGCCCGGCGCGGGGAGGAGAGAAGGTGGAGAGCCACCGCGGGCCGAGACTTTAAATCGCCTTCATTTCCCCCAAATCCTTCCTTTTCCTCTCCTCCCCCAGGCCGGCGGGGAGGCAGCTTCCACCGCCCTCCGCGCGCCCTCGCCCGGCCTTGCTCTGCCTCCGGGGACCGCCAGCAGCCCGCCTCCAAAAGTTTGAATTTTGTTTTTTTTCCCCTGCTTCTTCTTCCTTTTCGGTGGAAGCAGAGAAGAGCGAGGCAGGGGCGAGCGCGGCGCCGGGACTCCTGGGACCATGGGCCTGGCGCGGGCGCCCGCGGAGCCCCGGCCGCGCTGCCTGCCTGCTCGGGCTCCCCTGGGAGCGGGACTGCGCTGGGGGCGTGGGGGCCGAGCGCTCTGAGCCCGCCTGGCGCGGCGGGGCGGGGGGCTGGCGGCCCCATGGGGCGCGCCCACACTTGCCCCCCGGGCTCGGGAGCATGAAGTAGGGGCCCGCCATGGGAGCGGGATCGGCGCGGGGGGCCCGAGGCACAGCGGCGGCGGCGGCGGCGCGCGGGAGGTGAGTACCGGCTCGGGGACGCCCCCTCCCCAGCTTCTTGCGGCTCCGGAGGCGGGGGTTCCCCGCCGCGCGGGACGCTTCCAGCGGAACGTCAGCTTCCTGCTCCTTCCTTCACCCCTGCGAGGCGGGCCGCCAAGGGTTAAAGCGGGCAGCGCCCCCGGCCCGGCGAGGGTTGGCGAGAGCGCTGCCCGCCCTTCCCTGCCTGGCGCGGCTGCCCGATCGCCTTGGGGCGGGGGCCGAGCTGGGGAGGGTCCCATGCAGAGCCAGCCCCGGGAATCGGGATTGGGGGGTGGGGGTGGCGCCTGGAGCGGCGGGCGGGCGCGGGGGGGGGCGGAAGGGGGCTTTTTGGATGCTTGGGGGAGGGGGGGATCTCCATTTCTGACTGTCTCGGTGTGTTCCAGTGTCCGTGTCCACAGGTCCCGAGCCTGTAAGTCTCCGTTTCTGTCGGTTCTCGGGAAACTTGTCTGCAAATTTCTAGGGCTGCGGGTCTCGGCTTCTGCTGCTGTCTCAGTGTCTGTGTGTCTTTGCACGTCCCCTGTTTCTGGAAATCTCCGCATGTGTGTCAGTCTGTTTGGGTCTGTGTGTCTCAGTGCTTCCCTGCTTGGGGAGGGGCGGGGGGTGGTCCTCAATGCCTGTCCTGCGTGTGAGAGAGGAAAAAGTGAGAGCCAGCATGTCAGGGCATAAAGGGCCCTGGGAGATGACTAATTCGAACCCCTCGTTGCACAGATGTGAGACTCAGGGCCAGAGAGGGGCAGGGAATCTCCAAGGAGGGGCTGGGACCCAGAGGCTCTGATTCCCAGCCTGTGGAGTAGGAGTTGTAAAGGAGTGAGCATGTGCCAGAGGGAGTCACCGCGTGTGGGTGTGTGTGGCAGTGGGCAGGATGGGAGCAGCCCCTCAGGGCCCTGTGGACTGTGGCTCCTGCTTACGGCCCAGAGAAGCGCAGAACTTGCTCCCTGTCCGTCCTGCCCCCAGGACCGGAGGACATTCCCAAGACGCTGGTCAGGGCTGTAGCTCCGCCCTTGGCCACCATGCCCTGCCCCCTCTGCGCTGGAATCAGGGGGGTGATGCCTCCCCCTCTCTTTCCCATGTCTTGGAAAAAGTGGGCTGGCTGAGATTCCCCCGCCCCTCACCGCCACACACACACACACACACACACACACACACACACACACACACACACACCACCAGTAAGCACACTGCTGACTCATTTTCTCCAGAAGACCCTGTGCCAGGGCAGATGCCAGCGGTTGGGTAGAAAAGTGGTACCAGGCAAGCGCCCCACAGTGGGGCCCAAGCTTTAGGTAAGTGGGCAGTGACACTGCGGCCCAGCCCCTGCCTCCCCAACCACTGCAGTGCCCCAAACCCTGCGCCCTCTGGCCCGCTGCGTGCCTCCTAGCTTTGCTCCCAGCCCAGCTTCCATGACACCGTTAGGGAGCATCCCTGGCCTCTCTTTCCTTCCCCTTCCTCCCTGTACTCAGAACACTCCTCCTCCCTCGTGCTTCCATAAGCCTGCCATCCGCAAGGCTCAGCTCAACAGCCATCAGCAGCCCTGATGCCGCACTGGAAGGGGCTTGCCTTCCAAATGTGACCCACGGTCTGTCCCTCCCCGAGCACACTCCGCCCATTACTTTATTGGCATAGGCTCTTCCTCCCTCTCTGTGTTCAGGGACCCTCTGGATACCCCACAACCTGCCTGGCACACGAAAATGCCATTTCAGTTGATGGCGGAAATGGAAGCAAAACATAAACTCACACCCACGGGCAGAGAGGGTACTTCAGTCAAGCCGTGCGAATCCTGCCTCTGCCCTGTGAGCTGGGGCAGGCACCTTGTCTTTCTGCTTCTCCTTTTTCTCATTCCCCCAAACGGGCATCCTCATTCCCAGCCAGAAGGGTGTTTGTGAGTATTAGTGGGCCTGTGCTTGTAAAAGGCTTTTAGGACGGGGCCTGGCATGTAGTAAGTGCTCAATAAATGGCAGCTGTTACTTATATATCATTATTCACTTCATCTTGAATGGATGTGGGAAACAACTGGAAAATTCTGGGCCGCATCCTATCCAGACAGATGCCCTGTCTGTGTTCCCATGGACGAGGTGTAAGGTGTGAAGAAAGCCTGGGCGTGGCTGTCTGGGCACGTGGGGCCTGGCCAATCCATGGAGGCAGGTGGGACAGGTTTGTCCCCCTTCTGTTTCCTGTGGTCCTCTGGCTGCATCCTTCCCAGCTTACTCCATGGGATAACAGCTAAGCCCAGAGACCACGGGGCTGCTTTCCTTGTGTTTCTGTGCCCTGGGTCTCAGCTCTGAGCTCACAGTGGGTGTTCAAATTGTGTGGGTCTCTGAGCGCCTGTATGTTCTCAGGTAACAAGGAAAGAGGAAAAACCATGCACACCAGCTGCAGGCTCTGGCCGGCCTCGTGGTCCAGGAGTAACCACGCTAGGTGCATTGGCAGAGGGCTTTTTGCAGGAGAAAGGAACACCTGGGTTCCCTTCTTGGAGGGCCGTGTGGCCAGGCTGTGTCCTCAAGGTCAGGCTCCCTAACTCGTGGCTCCCGTTTCGGCCGCCTTCTGCCGTCTCTGGCCGCTGAGCTCTGGTCTTCCCGACATTCTGGAGCCCTGGCTTCGCCCAGCCAAGGCCCACGAGTCAGCGGTGAAAACAGAAGTCTGGAAGAACAAAGCTCTGAGCCAGTGCAGGCACTAAACGTTATTAGCAGTAGCCTAAACAGGATTGGAACGGGAGCAAATGAATCGGCAGGGCCTCCCTCTGGGAGCCAACTTTCCAGGCCTGGAGCTTACTTAGATGGCTGTTGGCTCCCCAGGCTGCATCTCTGTTCCTGTTGGTGAAGGCTGGGACTCTGGTGTCTGGCAAGTAGGAAGTCCCTGTAAGTCTCCGATTTCTTCTCCACGGGAGACGAGTCAAGCGAAAAGGACTGTCTTCTAGGTGGTGGAGTCAGATGATGTGGGTCACTGACATTGCTGTGTGGCTTTGGGCAAGTCACTTCCCCTCTCTGGGCCTCAGTGGCCCATCTCTATAAAGAGGGGCTGGGACTAGAGTCTGGCCTCTATACTCCCGTGCTATACTTCGGCAGTTTCTGGGTCAAGTGCACACAGAATCCAGGTCTGAGAGGGTCAGTTGCATTTGTTGAGGTGAATGAAAGGGAGACAAATATTTTTGTAACAGGCCTTTTCAGGGCCGAAATTCTCGAGTCAGAAACCGCGGTGTTAGGAAGCTTAATTGAAGAGAAGATTCCGATCCCATCTCCCCTGTGAGTCTTCTTTCTCCCGACCTTTAGGGATGACAGATATTGCCCCCAATACGTCCTCTTATTCTCTAGAGGGTGGTCACCTTGGCATAACCCCAGCAGGAAAAACTGACCGAGAAGGATGTGCGTCGTTCTTGCACCTTCTCCTCTCCACCTGGCCTCTCTTTATCAGCTTGGGGAGCGTCCTAAGAAGGGTGGATGTGACGACACAGGGAGAGACTCAAGGAGTGAGAGCTGGTGCCTGGAAAGGGCTGGGAAGAGAGGAGACCGGAAGGAAATGGAACAGAGACTAGTAAGGTTGCAGGAACACTGGAGAGCTAGGGGCGGTGTCTTCTGAGGAGGCGTTCTCAGGAAAAATGAGTTCCCTGGTCCTCAAGTTCAGGCACTGCTGACCGACGGAAAGTGCAGTGAATTTCCTTATCGCAGACTTCTCCGAGCCTTTGCTATGCAGCTGTGCTTTGGAACTACCAAGACTGGGATGTAGGAGATGGCTCTTCCCCACTACATCTGGCCCCAGTTTCCTGAGTAGCTACTTGGCGGGTGTGGGAAATAGTACTGAAGAGCTGTGTCCCCAGAGTCTTCCCATGGTGACCTTGAGGAAGCACCTACCGTCCCTAGGCCTCAGTTTTTGTCAAATCAAACAAAGCTGCCTATTACTGTTCATCACAGCTGATGTGTCTGCCAATTTGCTTCAAGCGGGCAGGTCATGCCAGAAGGGTCAGCCTCTACCCTTCTCCCGAGACAAGACCAGGGCCGCTAGGCACTGACCTTTAGTGATTGCTAGTGATGCTCTGGAGGTGAGGCCCATGGAGGCAGGGAGGACAGACCTTGTGTAAAAGGCATTCTCACAGCAGTGGCAGCAGATTGGAGAGGATGAGGAGGGAGCAAGGATTATCTAGAAGCATCCCTGGAAAATGTCAGAGGTGGGGTGGGCCTGCTGGAGTTAAAGCTTTGGGAAGATACTTTGTGAAGTCCAGAGTCCTGTAATACCAGGTAACATTCATTCCTTCTGCAAAAATACTCTGAACACTTACTACATGCCTGCCAGGTGCTGGGAAAACAAGAGTGAACAAGACAGATGTGGTCCCTGCCCTGCAGGGACTTGGGCTAGAAAGGGAAACAGAGAAATAGCCAATGACCATACATGGGATACCTGGTGACGTATGTGCGGCAGGCTCTGGGAAACGACACCAAGGCTAGAATCTAACACATGAGTGGAAACTGACCAGGCAAAAGAGTAGTGTCTAGAGCACTTCAGATTAGCATGTGCAAAGGCCCAGAAGCGGGAGAAGGCTTTCAAGGGACCGTCAGCGTCTGAGTGCTGTTTGAGCTAGTTCACCTTACGCTCTAACTCTCAATTGAACAACGCTTAAACAATGAGGGGAGTTATTACCTCCCATATCAAGAGGCCCAAAGGAAAAGCAGTAATAGGGTTGGCCAATTCAGCATCTCAAGTGTCATCAGACACCCACTGTTTTTCCATGCTGTCGTCCTCACATGCTCGTGCGCCTTGTTACCTCATGTGCACAAAATAGCTGCAGCAGCAGGTCCTCACTCAACAACATGCACAGGCCAGAGGAAAACCTTTTCCATGTCCCTTTGAAATTCTTTCTTAGAGGCCCTGACAGGCATCCCTCACACCTCATTGGCCACATTTGGGTCACATATGCACGCCTAAGCCAGTCATTAGCATGGCAGATTCCCAGAGTGGGCTTAGACGTATCCAGATTCATCCAGTATCCTCTGAAGTTCAGGTCTCCCTGAACTAGCAGAAAGGGGGGTGGCTGTGGGAACCATCAGTGTCTTCCACAGTGTCCAGGTCAGGATTACCATCGATCCTAATTGCAATTAAATTGGAGTACTTGGTATTAAATCAGAGGGTGTTTTCCAAGGCTCCCAGGGAGCTGGGAAGAACCCGGGACTCCAGACATCCACCCTGGCAGATGGGTTTCCTGGATTACGTGATTCCCCAGAAGCACATCATCCTAGGCTTTCTCTTGGAAATGGATCCTGGGCCCACGTGTCCCAGCCTTTGCCCTCACCACCCGCCTGTCGGGGCTCTCTCTGCCTGCATCCTAGCTGGCCGACTCTGGCCACGTGCCGCCCTCCCCTTTGCCTGCCTCGGGATCAGATGCCCTGGTGGCTTCGGGTGTCGCCAGTGGCTGCTCCCACAGGAAGGTGAGATCGGATCACTGCCTCTGCCCATCTTGGCAGGATCCCCTGAGCAGAGCATTAACCCTTCCGGGCCCCAGAGTGCAGGGACAGCAGGGTTGGTCTAAGAATAAGAAGCACTTTGGTGGCTGGCAACAGGCCGAGCCCTTGACATGCATGAGCTCATTTAATCCTCACGCCTGACTTGCGAGATAGGGAGTGTCAGCCGAGTTGCAGAGGAGGAGACAGGCTCAGGGAGGCGGAGGGACTCATCCAGGGTCATACAGCTGGTAAGCAATGGGGCCAGGTCTGCACCCGTGGGGGCCTGACTCCCCGTCGTCTCCCCTTCTCTCCTTCACTCTCTCCCATTTCCTATCAGCATGAAGCCAGGAGGCAGATTCCTTAGCACACACTGGTCCTGGCTAAGGGGTCTTCTCCCGCCCTCCGCCGTGAGTCGAGATTGACTTCTCATCTTTCCTGCCCTTTGCAAAGTTTACCCGTCATCTAAGCAGAGCAGCCTGGTCTTCCCACTGACCTTTCAGCCCTGGCTCTGCTGCCCGCTGGGCCTCAAGATCTTGAGGCCACAGGACAGATGGAGAGACTGAGGCCCAGAGACGGGGTGCGGCAGGGGCTGTTCCCTCATTGCCCAGTGAGTCAGCGGCAGATTTTGAGCTGGACCCTGGGTCTCCTGACAGCCCAGGGCAGGGCTTCCTGCCTACTAGTTTCCGCCCGGTGACCTTGGTTTATTGATCTGTGGAAAGCGAGGTTGTATTCGTACTGTGTAAGCAGGTCCTACCCCAAGAGGCTGTGCCTGGACCCCCGGGAGCGTGGGCTGGTCCGACAGAGCCCTGAAGCCTGTGCCTCGCTTCCTGCCTCCCCTGGGCGGGACTGGGGTGGGACTGGGGCTGGGTGATCCACTCCCAACTCCCTGGCTGGACCTGGACCTGGACGTGAGAGGTGGAAGCTGATGTCACATCTGCTTGTGTCTCCTGGTCTCTAGGGGGTTTCTCTTCACCTGGATCTTAGTCTCCCTTGCCTGTCACCTGGCTTCCACCCAAGGAGCTCCTGAAGGTAATTCTCTCTTCTCTTTGTCCAGGGGGAGACAAAGGAGGACAGAAGGGATCTGAGAACGCAGGGGTAGGAGACATCAGTTCCCCTAATTGGAACTCAGTGCCTCGACTTTCTCATCAGTAGAATGGAGCCAGTCATTGGCAAATTTCTCTCTGGGCTTGAGAGAATCATGTTGGATGTTTTGTGAAGGGTAGAAAGGGCTCAGTGCAGAAATGTGGACAGGTGATGCTTTTGTTCCTCTCCAGGGCAGAATGTAAGTTACTTTGGGTCAGTAAGCTGCAGTTGTCCCTCTGTCCAATGGGTACCCCCAAGAAGTGCTGACCAGAGGCACGAAGGCCACCGCCATCACTGCCCACGCCTGTGATCCGCCCTCCCCTTCCCGTGAGATGCCACTCTTTCCGGCTGTCCCTGAGGAGCTGTCCAGAGGGCCCAGGCAGCGGGAGGCTGGCTACACCACTGCCCACAGAAACTGACGTCTCCCACATCTGTTTGTCAAGCGGCCACAATGCCACTTAAAATAGCAGCCCCTCCCCCTCCTCCACGCCCGCCCAGCACGGGCAGGCGGCCGGGCACTCCCAGAGCCCCTGTGGCCTGACCTGGCCACCGGGCAGGGATTGGGCCCCTGGAAGGGGAGGGCTGTGCCCGGAAGAGACTCCTGCTGCCCAGCAACATTTTGTGCAAATGTCATATTTTCCGAGCTTGCTCTTTCCCCCACAGAGTAGGTGAACAGCTGTCCAGAGTCCTGAGTCAGGCACTAGGAGGGTGGTGAGGAGAGGCTGGAGCAGTGTGGAGCCCGGTTTACGTAATAAAGGGATCTTGCTGTGGCCAGCTGGCCGGGTCCCTCCATCTTGGTTTTGGGCTGAATTCATTCCCCTGTCCCCCAGCTCCTCTCCCCTGATGGGATTCTGGATGTGTCTCCACCCTGCCTTCCAACCAGTCTAGGGGCTGCAGCGCAGGATAGGATAGCGTAGTGACGAAGGAAGGACAAAGACCCGGGGGCCAGCTGGGCCTTTTATTATAAGCTGTGTGACCTTGGGCAAGTTACTATCGCTCAGTTTTCTGACCCTCCTCTGTAAAATGGGGATAATAAACAGTACCCGCTGTATAAATGATTGAGAGAATAGAGAGAGATAACCCATGTGAAGCACATAGTAAGTGCTCAATAAATGTTAGTTCTTCTTCTTATTGTTAATTATATACTACCTGACAAGTTTGGGCAAGAGCGGCCCTTCTCTATCCCCGTGGAGCCCACAGTGGTCAGAGGCTCCCAGAGGCTTAGCAGTGACCACCTCTGTCAGTTCCAGGTAGCAGAGTTGGGGACTTGGCCCCTGAGCTGCAGGTAGTGTGCAGGGGAGGCCTGGAGACTGCCTGGTGTCAGTTTAAAAACCCACGTGGAGGGCTTCCCTGGTGGCGCAGTGGTTAAGAATCCTCCTGCCAATGCAGGGGACACGTGTTTGAGCCCTGGTCCGGGAAGATCCCACATGCCACGGAGCGACTAAGCCCTTGCGCCACAGCTACTGAGCCTGCGCTCTAGAGCCCGTGAGCCACAACTACTGAGCCCATGCGCCACAGCTACTGAAGCCCGCGTGCCCTAGAGCCCATGCTCCGCAGCAAGAGAAGCCACAGCAATGAGAAGCCCGCGCACCACAACTAAGAGTAGCCCCCGCTCGCCACAACTAGAGAAAGCCCGTGTGCAGCAATGAAGACCCAATGCAGCAAAAAAAAACAAAAACAAAAACAAAACCCATCTGGAGAGGATGATAAGGGAAACCTCCTCGGTGCCACCTGGCCCGGCCGGTTGTCATCTTCCCTGAGGGAGCGCAAGCGGCTGTAAGTTGCAGGGTGCAGGGAGAGATGTGTGCAGGCCTGAAAGCCTCTCAGGGGCTGCCGAGGTGGGACAGGGAGCAGTGACTTTCTGTCATTACAAGTGGCTCCTCCCTTTTAAGTTGTTTATAGTGAGAAGTATCTTACGATAGTAAGAGGCTTTCAGTGATTAAACGTATAAAGTATGCTACTACGCACAGTCCTTAAACAGTGTGGTTTATTTTACCTTAGGACTTGGGGACAGACAGGTGGGAGAAAGGAGAAATTTGAAGGGAAGTGAAGGCCCTCGGGTCCTAGGGAAGAATAAGAGTCTTCAATCCAAGCCAACGTGAAACAGCAGCCTACAGCTACAGAGTTCTTAGAACATTCTTAGCACTTTGTGGCCACCTCCAGGTCTGGTTTCCCTTGTCTTTCAGGCAGGGGAACTGAGGCCTGGGGGGCAGGAATAGACTTGGCCAGAGGTACCTGATGCAGGGGTGGGTGAGGATAGATAATAAGGAAGACCTCCGTTTCATCTCCCAACACCTCGATGAGGTAGGCACTCTTTGCAGCCTCGTTTTACAGCAGAGAGAACTGAGGCTCAGGGTCTGGACTCACAGGTGGTCTTGTCTGGCTCTGAAGTCCAGCCTTCTGACTCCAGAGCCTGCTACCATTATGCTGCCATGTTACCAGCACTCGGGTTCTCAGCTTTTTCCAGCCCATTTATCTCTCTGTCCATCCACCTGTCCATCTCACAGTGGTTGACCTAGGGTCTACTAAGAGCTGGTTGCATTCAGCCCCGTGCACCCCCCTCTTGCTCCAGGCGATGAGGGAGAGAGCATTCCACACTCAGGGGTTAGGATGCTGAGCTCAGAGGTGGGGGCATGAGGACCTTTCCCAGAACCCAGTTCCGGAGGCAGCCTCTCCTTTCCTGCTGAGATGGAGCTCCTGAGCAGGCTTCTGCAGACCCTGGCAGCTCAGCCAACTGGGGGAGGTCGAATGACCCGACGAGAGGCAAGGTCAGGAAACCTTTCCATAAACACCCTGGAAGCCCTCCTTTTGCTCTGGCAAGCCCAGTCGGCATAATTACCAGGCGGATGTGACCTGGCCAGACCACGGTCCCATGTCCAGACACTTCGCCAGAGGACAGAGTTTGCAGGGATGCCTTGATTACTTCCTCTGCTCTGTCCAAGGCCACACAGGGAGGAAGGGAGTCATTGGAAATGTCCTCTGCCTTCTGTGTAGACAGCAGCTCCCCCAGTCTGCTCCAGCCTGAGGAGACTTCGGGGGTGGGAAGGAGACTGGGTGAAAACGATGGTGAAACTAGTCAGGTCCCCTGGACAGCCTTCCCAAGCTCTGGTGACATGAACATTCCTGTCGTTCCCTCACTTATGGGCCAGCTTCCTGGAGGATATGGCTTTCAAGGAAGAGAGAAGGGGAAACAAACCATGGTGGGCAGGCTCTTATACCCTTAGTTCTAGCATTTGGTGATTATCATGATGTTTAATATTAATAGCTCCCCTTCAAAAGTGCTTATTTTGTGCCAGGCATTTTTTTCCAAGTGCATTCTCATTTAATCTTCACAACGTCCTTCTGAGTTTGGTATTACTATTACCCCATTTAAAAGATGGGAAAACCGAGGCACTGAAGTCACAAGGCTAGTAAGTCGTGGGATTTGAACTCAGGAAGTTTGGCTCCAGAGTCTGTGTTTTTAGCCGCTACAGATGGTCCCTAACTTACGATGTTTCGATTTTATGATTTTTTGAGTTGATGATGGTACAAAAGTGAAACCGTACTTCGAGTTTTTGATTTTGATCCTTCCCCAGGCCAGCGATATGCAGTATGATACTCTCTCTTGTGATGCTGGGCAGCGGCAGCCACAGCTCGCAATCAGCCACGAGACCACGAGGGGAAACAACCAATACACTTAAACCATTCTGAACCAGTACAACCATTCTGTTTCTCGCTTATAGTATTCAATAAATTATGTGAGATATTCAGCACTTTGTTATAAAGTAGGCTTTGTGTGAGATGATTTAGCCCAACTGTAGGCTAATGTAAGTGTTCCGAGCCTGTTTAAGGTAGGCTAGGCTAAGCCGTGATGTTCCGTAGGTTAGGTGTATTAAATGCATTTTTGACTTAGGATGTTTTCAACTTACCTTGGCTTTATCGGGACGTAACTGTATCATAAGTGGAGGACGGTCTGCATATGCAGGATCACGTAGCCAGACGAGGGATTGCTTCCAACTCTGTGCTGTCAGCCACAGCCATGGGGCAGCAGGTAGCAGTGGGTGGACTGTCCTCACCGTCTGTGCAGCCGGAAGCAGGCCCTGACTGTGTCCTCTCCCCCTCTGCCCTCCCTCTCCAGATGTGGACGTCCTCCAAAAGCTGGGCCTCAGCTGGACGAAGGCAGCGGGCGGCCGGAGCCCCCCGCCCCCAGGGGTCATTCCGTTCCAGTCAGGATTCATCTTTACGCAGCGGGCCCGGCTCCAGGCCCCCACGGCTGCTGTCGTCCCTGCCGCCCTGGGCACAGAGTTGGCACTGGTGCTGAGCCTCTGCTCCCACCGGGTGAACCATGCCTTCCTCTTCGCCGTCCGCAGCCGGAAGCACAAGCTGCAGCTGGGCCTGCAGTTCCTCCCCGGCAAGACAGTCGTCCACCTGGGGCCCCGGCGCTCCGTGGCCTTCGACCTCGACGTGCACGACGGGCACTGGCATCACCTGGCCCTGGAGCTCCGCGGCCGCACCGTCACCCTGGTGACGGCCTGCGGGCAGCACCGGGTGCCTGTCCCGCTGCCGTTCCACAGGGACCCAGCACTTGACCCTGAGGGCGTGTTCCTTTTTGGGAAGATGAGCCCACACGCAGTCCAGTTTGAAGGTGCCCTGTGTCAGTTCAGTATCTACCCCGTGACGCAGGTCGCTCACAATTACTGTACCCACCTGAGAAAGCAGTGTGGACAGGCTGACACGTACCGGCCCCAGCTGGGACCCTTCCTCCCCCGAGGCTCTGGCACACCCCTCACCTTCCAGACCGACCTTGCCCTGCTGGGCCTGGAGAACCTGACCACTGCCACGCCAGCCCGGGCGTCACGGCCAGCAGGCAGGGGGCCCAGGGTGACTGTGATGCCTGCCGTGCCCGCCAAGCCCCTAAGGACTAACAGCACAGGCCCGCACCAGCCCTTCACGGGTAGAGGCCCAGCCCGGACCCTCCGGCCACCTGCCAGGCTGTCAGCCAGTGAAGGGCTGTCTCCCGTGCCCCCAGCCTCTCCCGCCAGCTCCACCAGGCCTGTCCAGCCACTGCAGAAGAGCACAGCCACCAAAATCCCCAAAAGTCACCCCACCAAGCCTTCGGCCCCTTCTCCTTCGATGGCCCCTGTCAAAAGTCCCCGCCCCACCCGGAAGGCAGCTCCGCCTTCCTTCACAAAGGCAGCGCCCCCAACCAAGAAGCCGGTGCTACCCACCTCCCACCCAGCTCCTGACAGAGTCTCCTGTCCCACAGTGAAGCCTATCCAGAGGAACCCTGTGACGCCCAGACAGCCAGCACCCAGCACCCGGCCCCTACCTCCTGCTGCCAGCTCCTCTAAGAGGTCTTTTCCCCCAGTGGTCCAGGCGGAGGCCAAGACGAGCAGTCATGTCAGTGAGCTAGCCCCTGCCCGCACCAACACGCACACACCTCCCCGACCCGCCGGCCTGCCCCCATCACCTGCCCCCAGTCCTAGGGCTTCCAGGACTGCTCGGCCCCAGGCCACAGCGATGCCTCCCACCCTCGCTCCTGGTTCAGCCCCCACTGGAAGCAAGAAACCCACTGGACCAGAAGCCGCAAAGAAAGTCAGATCCAAGAGCAGCCCCTGGAAGGCCGTCCCTCTCAGACCTGGGAAGGCAGCCAGGGATGTCCCAGTTAACCATCCGACAACTGGGCCGAGCCCCAGGCAGCTGCGGCCCAGCCAGCAGACCACCCCGGCCCCAGTGCTGGCCCCGGCGCCATTCCTGTCCTCCAGCCCCCAGCCCATGAGCACTGGCTCTTCGTTCTTCCACCTGGTGGGACCTACACCTTTCCTGCTGCTGATGGGACCTCCGGGGCCCAAGGGAGACTGTGGTTTACCGGTAAGACTGGGTGGGGTGTGCCTGCTGCCTGGAGCTTGAGCGGGTGACTGGGGCAGGTAGGCAGTTGCTCCTGTTCAGGGCAGAGGAAGTGAAGCAGCTTAGAGCAGGGAGCTGCTTACAGGCAGGTCCTTGACTCCAACCCGGGTCCCCCATGCCTCCACCTCGGCTGTATTCATGACTGCACATCCTGCCCCAGATGTGTGATCCCCTGGGGTGGACTTGGGTCGGGTGGCCCTCTCCAGGTAAGAGCAAACCCTGGGCTTTGGTTAACCCAGGCCCCAAGTCCCTCTTTGCTAGCCTCACTGTAAAGGTTGAGCGGCTTAAGGAAAACCACGAACTGACTGGCCCCAGGTTACGCAGTCCCCAAAGGCCTGAGCCCTGGAACAGGGTTCCTCCAGCTCACCAGCTTGTCTGCGAGTTTCAGGCGAAGGTCGCACACGGGTAGGGCTGAGTGTGTTTTCTTTTGCACGTGCAGCATTATTTAAAAATGTTTAATAAGTTATTAATATTTTTTTAAATGTGAGAGATTTCTTCTAAAAGACTGGGTGACCGGCTTTTCTTGGAAGAGGGAGAGATGCAGTGGCCCGTGGGCTGCGGCTGTGTCAGGGCTGCTGCTTTAGACAGGACAGGCCCCCTCCTGTGTGTGCCTGTCCACACGTCTCCCGCTTGGCCTTCAAATCCAGTCCTTTCATCTTGTTTCTGTTACCTGCCTGGCTCCTGTAGATATTTGATGTGTGGCCCCTGGTAGAGGAGTTCGGGGTGAGGAGGGTCAAGGAAGAGAGAAAGAACCTTCCACGTGCAGGAAACGGTCTCAGGGTCGATGCCTCCGGCATGCCTGGGACTGTCTCCAGGGGCAGCGACCTTTCTGCAGCTGGAGGCCAATTCCTCCGGGTGGGGAATGATAAGATGGAGTTTCCAGAAAGCTCGGGCCTCTGCTCTGTTCTCCTTCCTTGGAGATGACCACCGTGTGGGTTCCTCCTTCCCGGGGCCGGATCGCCCACCAGGCTCCGTGCTTGGGGTTAGGCTCCCCACAATGTGGAGACAGTGGCAGATACTGGGAATTCCCAGGCCTTACAAACACACTTAATGAGTTTTAATAATCATTAGGAATAATATTTATTCAGCCTGTCTCCAAGGGGACCGAGAGCCCGTTTTTATTATAACCATATTGTAGAACTTACGGAAATTGTATGCATTGCTTTGCAATTATGTCAACATTCTGCTCAAGTCCCGTGCTCTGAACTTGGCAGGGTATGGAGTGGGGAGCTGAGCGAAGCAGGAGAAACCCTTTTCACCCCTCCAGGCTACCCAGTCGTACTCGGGCACCAGGTACCTTTGGCCTGTGATAGCTCAGCTTCCCAAGCTGTGGAGGGGTTGGCCTCACTGGCTGTGAGGTCAAAGGGGGTGAAAGGTCCCCCCGCCGAGTGGAGGAGGCCAACCCTGTCCCCCAAGGCTGTGTGTGACGTGGAATGAGGGAGGCCGTGTCCAAGCCAGCAGAACTGGAGCAGCAGCAGGCTTTCAGGGTGTAGACTCTGCCGCTGGGCCTTTCGGGTACCTGAGCCTCCTGGGCTTTGGTGATGTGGGTCAGCAGGAAGTGAGGCCTCCCGCCAGATCTGGTCTTGAACTTCGCCCCTTATCAAAGAAGGTGCTGGAGTTGACCTGTTCAGGGGATGGGTGCTCAGGGACCATTCAGTTCACCCTCATCATTGGGCGGGTAAGGAGCCTAGACACTGTGTCCAGAAAGGGCCAGGATTCGCTCAGAAGCCACACAGCACGTGGGAGGCAGAGCTGAAGTGTACGCCCCAGCTCCAGACTCCAAGATCAGCACATTCCAGTCCCCGCCGCCCCCCCCCACCCCAAGTGTCTGCTCTGAGACCCTAGGACTCAGGGCTGAGAGGCTGAGGGCTTCAGCGCTGTGTCAGGCCCTGTCCTTGGTCTCAAGTGAAGAGTTCAATGTCTAAAAAATCTTCTGTTTCTGTACCTATCACGTTCATGAGTTACTTCCACACACGTGGCATCTCCCTTTAGGACCTTGTAGAAACTGATCCAGGCGGGTAGGATGTGTGCACTAACCCCTCCTCTACAGATAAGAGGACCAGGGTTGGGGAGACAAAAGACTTGGCCAAGGGCACGCAGCATGTTCTTGCAGGAGGAGCTGGGATGCAGCTTCAGTGAGGACCATGGCTCTTCCTCCTTCTCCAGCCCAGAACAGATGAGGGCAAGAGGGAAGACATCAGTGTGCCCAGGTGCCATGCTGCCTCATGTCCCGTGCTGTCCCCTAATCCCACCCTCCCCCCGGCTCGGAACCTAGTCTCACTCCAGTAGGAACCAAGAAGCTTCTAGAAGCTTTGTCCAGTCCGCTGTGGCAAACTGGTGGCGAACTGGTCATTTATATTTCACCAGATATCAGAAATTATTCATTGAGGTGGCATCTTTGAACAGCAGTGACAAGAACTCGTGTTTCTTCTGTTTTCTCTTATCCCCGCCCCAAACCCTCAGATACATTCAGGATCTAACCCCAGCAGAGCAGAAGCTGTGCTGCCCGGGACATGGGGCTTAATTGTCCCCAGTCTGGGCACACGCAGACCTGGGTTTAAATCCTGGCTCCACTCCTTACTAGCTCTGCGGTCCCGACCCACTCTAAGCTTTGGTTTCTGCAGACGGTAATAGCTCCCAACTCCTGTGAGGAAGCCGGTTGAGGAATCTCCAGGGCTGCCTTGGAGTTTTCGATTTGCTGGGTGATTTGGGGAACTTCTTTCCTCTCCCTGGGGCTGTCTCCCCACTATGACCCAGTGTTGGGAGAGCTCCCTTCTTAGAAATGACTGCAGGACCTTTCAGAGCCTGAGAGGGTTGTTCAAGGCTGTGTCTGGCCAGTTCTGCATGGTTCTCGAGGGGCACGGGACAGACTGGCAGAGGCTGAGACAGAGCTGTGGGCCCACGCCTGCCAGGAGTTGTAGCACTGCGGGAGGGAGCTCTGTGGGAGCCCCAGGAGCAGGGGGAACATGGAAAAGCTGAGCTTGGCCCCGGGTGACTAGGGGCGGGGAAGCTGTGGTTCACAGAGGCTGCACAGAAGCTGCACAGAAGCCCCACGCCCAGGAGGAGGCGAGTCAAGGCCTTATTTATTCACGATCAGGCTGCTGGCATTTGCACACCCTTGCACTTTTTCCAAGCGTTACCTCGGGGAGACCCGGCCGAGCGCCTGGCCCACAGCAGATGCTCCATGACTATCTGGGAGATGAATGAAGGAATTTGATCCTTACGGAAAACAGGTTGTCCTGACACGCAGGCCAGGCTCTTTGAGGTTACACAGATCTTTGCTGCCGGTGCAGTAAGGAGGCGCTTGTAGTGCAAGAGCACACAGACTTTGGATTTGGAATGACCTGGGTTTGAACCATTCCCTTATCCAGCCATCTTTTCATTCTTTCAACAAATGTTGAATGAGTGCCTTCTAGGTGCTAGGTGCTGTGTGACCTTTGGTAAGTCACTTAACCTCTCTGAACCTCAGTTTTTGGCCTCTGTAAAACAAGGGTATGGTACCACCTACCTTTCCAAAGTTGTGTGGGTTGTCTGAGATGAGAGGCGTAAAGCACCCAGCTTTAGAATATGGGTTCCAGTGGATGTGTGTGGCTGATTGTTGATGTGCAAATGGTTGAGGTAGGGGCATTGTTGCCCTAAGAGAACCAAGAGGTTCTGGCACAGGAGGGCCTTCATGCCGTTGGCAGTTAGGAATCAGGGCTAGATCTTGAGCAATTCACCCCTTACACTGGTATCATCTAGAATCCAAGAGAACGGAGGGGCATTTTGCTTTGTCTTTGCATATGATTTTTGAGCTCCTGCTGCGTGCCAGGCTCTGTGCTAAGCAGTTTGTGTGCTGTGTCCTGTGACCCCAGGCAGAGAACAGGGTAATCGAGGAGAGTTTAAGGAAGGCATTATTTACAGAGGTGTTGGCATCATCAAAGGAATCAACAGGGGCTGGAGAAGCACATGGGGTCCAACGTGAATTACAAGGGGAGGGGAAGGTGTTGCTAGAAGCCAGTGAGAGTTAAAGCATGAACAGGGGTCTCGAACAGGAGCTGGGACCAAACTATAGCACAGCAAGGAGGGAGCAGGGAGAGAAATAGCCCACCCGCCCTCTCCTTCTACTGGAAGAAGAAGTTTCTTGCTGGGGTCTCCCATTGACCAAACTCAGCCAGAAGCAGAGAGCGGGAAAGCCTGGCAGTGCAGCCTGTAGAGGTCAGCTTCCCAGGGCACAGAATGGATCTGGGGAGCAAATGGAGAATAACCAGCACGCGCATACATTATCTTGGGGAAAAAAAAAAGGGGGTATTGTATTCCTATTTTACAGCTGGGAAAACTGAGACCCAGAGGCATAGGGAGATGAAGTAATCTGCTCAAGGCCTGTCCCAGTAGGCCCTTCCCTAGGACAGAGACTGGGGAAAGCTCAGTGCCCTTTGGGCTAACCTTGGGAATAATCGTGAGCTCAGATGGTTAGAGATGGGAGGGCCTTTTGAGATCTCCTGCCTCCCCCACCAGGCAGCAGGCACTGAGCAGAGACCCAGAGAATGAAAGGTCATTGCTCAGGGTCACCTGGCTGTTAGCAGCTCACTCAGGACTGGACTCAGGTCTCCCAGATCCCAGGCCTGCGAAACCTCTCCTTGCCTGCTGCCAGGGGCCATGCCAGCCAGGACTTACTTCCTTCTGCAAGGCTTGGCAGGCGGGCTATTGCAGCTGGACACAAGGGTGGACTTGTTCCGGGGGATGGGGTTCCCCTAGGCCTGACTGTTGGAGGCCAGGACCCTTGGGGGAAGCCCAGAGCGGCTGCCTGGTTGTTTCCATGGCTCTGTTTGCGTGAGCCCCGAGCCCAGGCCTCGTCCACCTCCCCCAGACAGGCCTGCAGCCCCCGCTCCCCTCCCCCTCAGCTCCAGGCCCTCTCAGAGGCCCCGTTGTTTGCAGCGTGGAGTGGAAAAATCCCACCCTGGCCTTGTGAATCATCCCGGAGTCACCCGCTCAGGCTTCGGGCCCTGGAAAGAAATGGCAGCGTTTTTCCACTGCACGGTGAGCAGGCAGGGTCTCGGATCAAGCGAGAAGGGCAGGGGGCACCCAGCTTCACTGCGTGTGGGAGGGTCAGGCCTGCCTGGGGCCGCAGCTGGGCTGCTGGGCTGCCATGTCAAGGAGTCCAGCTGTGAACTGACATCACCAGGCGGGGCCGTGGGTCCTGCCTGGCACTTAGAGTCTGTTTTGCAGATATCAAGGATGAGGTCAGACTCCAGGCTGGATGCCAAGAGGGTGTGTCCAGGCCACTGCAGTGGTGGCTGTCCCAGGGCCCACCGGGGAGCTACACCCCACGGAGACTGCCTCTCCCTGGAGCCCTGCACCATCTTTCACCCCTCCGGGCCTTGGCCACCTTCTCTGGGAGACGGACGTGATCTCACCGTTTCTCTCCCACTGGAAAACCTAGAGGAGGACATCACCACAGAAATTCAGGGAACGCCAGTGTTGGGAAGGTTCTGGGATGGTCATTTCACAGATGCCCACACAGGGGAAGGGACTTACCCAAGGTTGCGCACCTGGTCACGACGCACCTGGCCGAGATTGCCTGTGAGGAAGCTGCCCAGGATAAGAGAACCAGTCAAATGATCCTTGGTTGAATCCAGGCCCTACCTGTTAGCTGTGTGGCCTTGAGCAAATCACTTTGCCTCTCTGAGCCTCTCTGTGGTTTCTCATCCGTGAAGAGGGTTCAGTCATGATAAAGGTACCTGCAGTAACGCTTGGCCTCAGCACCCCGCACTTCCCCTTGATTCTGGGTCACCTGGAAGAATAGGGCCGAGGAGGACCTTCTAGGAGGGGAAACCTTTGCTCTCCCCCAAACAGATGCTGGGGAAGGTGACTTAAAATTTTGAGTTGGGGAGTTTCCAGCAGCTTGCTTAACAGAAACAGCACTAACTTTCTGGGCGTTAACTGTGTACCAGGCACTAGGATTTGCACTTTTTACAGATTACCTGTCAGCTAGGTGCTGGTACAGCCTCATTTTACAGTTAAGGAATGAAGCCTTGGAGGCTGGAGGGAGCTGGCCCAAAGCCACACAGCTAGTAAGTGAGGGCGCCCAGTGTGGACCCAGGCCCCTGTCTTATACTGCATTCTACTACTTCCCAGGGAGGAGCAGAGAGTAGGCTGGCCCTGAATCTCCAACCCCCAGAGGTAGATAAAAGACTAGAAACTGTCCACCCCGCCCCTGGGCTCTGGATGGAAGGAATGCTGCCTGCTGCCAGTTTGGCCAGAGGTACCTGGAGGCTCAGATGGCCAGGACTTGCACTAGGTCACGCAGAGCCTCCCTCCCTCCGGCCGGGGCTCTTTCCAGTGACCCCGGGGCCTTGGTACCCATATCTGCCTGTCTGGATCTCTCTTCTGATTTTTATTTATGGACAAGCAAGCACGTGGTGTTCACAGACCAGAACTGTGAATCAAGGCTGCCCAGCGTGAGATCTGGATTAATTACCAGCCAAATCATACTGGGTTTTCAACACTGATTTTAACTCTGGGCAGGAAACCTGGAATCTCGTTGATGGTTATTTGAAACAAATGAATTCCCCAGGCCTCACACATCCTTGAAAGCCTGGCTTCCTTTGAAGGCTGTGTTCAGTTCTTTACATCAGGCACTTAGTTAATCCTCATTCACTCCTTTGGGGTAGACAGGGCAGTAGCTGTGGTAAAGGAGAACTGTGGAGACTCAGGCTGAAGGCCTTGCACCAAGTCTCCAGCTATTAAGTGGCAGGACTAGGATTTGAACAAAGGTCAGACTGCGGTTTAGTAAGTCTGCTGGGCTGACTTGCTTCCTATGGGAAGGGAAGAGAGGTGAGGCCAGACAGGTGCTCCCTGAATGCCACGATGCGGGGTTAGGCCCGTCTTATGTGGGAAATGGGGAGCCATTGAATGTTGTTGAGCAGGGGGAATGCCTTGGGAAGGTGAACCAGGCTGTGTGGAGGAAGACTGGAGGGGGGAGAGGGCGGAGGCAGGGAGACAAGTGAGCGGGCTGTTGCGCGTTCTCAGGGCATGGTGATGAAGGTTGGACCCGGCTGTGACCACTGGAATAGGTGCAACATTTGACTGACGATTGCATACTAGGCATTGTGTTATATGTTTACCATCTCATTTCATCCTCGCGATAATCCAATGAGGAGGGCATTATTACTGCATTTTATAGGCACAGGCTGGTTAAGGAACTTGCCCAAACCCAGCTGGTAGGTGGTAGCACTGGGATTTGAACCCAGGCCTGTCTGATGTAGCAGTCTTTGCTTACACCCTTGATGCTACACTGCCGCTCCGTGGTGCAGAGATGCTGGTGTGACCTTGGACAAGTCCCTTCTCTGCTGAGGCTCTGCAGATAACTTGGCTGAACTCTGAGATCTCTTGCTGAGCCTTGGGGAGAGAGAGATGACTCATATCCCACTAGTTCCTTTGAGAAGACCATGGTCTAGTGGGAGCAACGGGCTTCTAAGCAGATAATTCCCCAAATATAGTACAGTGGCCTTTAAAGCAGAGGGAAAGAGAGGGCTTGGCCCAACTTAGGGGAGGGATCAGGGAAGGCTTCCTGGAGGAGGCGACACCCTAAGGTAGTTGAGTAATAAAAGATGAGCGCTTCAAAGACCAAGAAACAGCAGCTGCAACGGCCTGAAAACCCCAAAGAGCATGCATTCCTCAGGTAGGTACCTCAAGGGATCCCTCTTCTCAACCATAGGGTTTCCATGCCCAGAGCTCTGGATAGGTTTGTTGAATGACTACGTGATTCCATTCTCTTCTGCCACTGGGCACTGATGCTGTCTTCTTGCTTTTTATTCAGGGTCCCCCTGGGCTGCCTGGGCTCCCTGGACCTCCTGGTGCACGGGGTCCTCGGGTAAGTGATCACGCGCTGTCCTTTTGAGTTCTGGTAGGCTCTGTGTCCTGTACCCCATCGCCCCTGAAGTCTCAGCTTTGCTGTGTGTCCTTATGCTGCCTGGCACCCGTTTTCCACTTTGTCCATTGGAGTGGACGTAGGGCTCTTAGGGGGCACTGTGTAGCCAGACGTGGCATGGGACAGTGAGAACCTCTTGAAGAGTCTATGCTGTCTATTGTGGGTATCACCCTTGGCAGCCTGGAGTGGAGAAGGGGTTTCTGCCCATCCCCTCAGCTGATGGGCTTTAGTGTTTGTCCAGGAAAAAAGCTGACTTGGGAGAGCCTGACACTTGCATCCATCTTCCCATCTCTGCTGGGACAACCTGGGGTAGCGATGCTGACATAGGCAACCAGATGGGCCGTGCCAGGGATGGGGTGAGCTTCCCATGCTGAGAGGTTCAACCAGAGTCTGGAGAATGGCTTGGCAGGGCTTTGGTGGCTGGTAGGAGCTAGCCGGAACCTCGGAGTGAAAAGCAGCTCCGGTCTGTTATGCCTGGCATGTCACGTAATGCTGTCTTATTTTGATCCTCTCTCCTTCCAGGACCCCCATGGGCCAGTGTGACCACTCTCATTTTAGGGATGAGAAAACCGAATTACTAGGAAATGGAAGAGCTAGGACTGGAACCCAGGCTCTTAACCATATAATACTGGGACTCTTAGGGGTCCTCTTGGAGAGAAATCTGTCGTTTTCCCAAGAGGGCTCAGACCCATGGCGCCTGGCATCTGTGCCCAGGCTGAATCAGCCTTTCCCACGCTGGGGGCCTGGCGAGGCCCTGGCAGAGATAGCTGCCTGGGGCATATTTTTAGCTCTGAGCCCAGAGGATGGTTCTGGTTATGCAATTACTCGAGCCCTAGTTCCCTCCAGCCCTGGCCCTGTGCTCCCTGGGCCCAGGGCTCTGGAATCTGCTGTCCGAAGTGGCATTTCCTCCTGGCTTTGGAGTCTCCATGGGGCACTTGCCCAGAGCTGGGGACCACAGAGGTATCATGGACAATGCTGGCCAAGGGACCTTGTAGCCTGGGACCAGGATGAGGCCCCTGGACGTAGCAGTCTGCCTGAGCCTCCAAACTCCTCCTGAGCCCCTAGCCTCTGTGCCTTTGTTTGGACTGTCCTCTTGACCCGGCATGTCCTCCTTGGCAAATTCCTCCTCCATCCATAGCTCAGATCAAATGCCGCCTCCTTTTCTGATGATCACCTCCTTCCTGGCGCTCCTGCGGCACTTAACTGCCCCTCTGGCTGGCATGGGTCCCTTGTAAAAGCTCACACTGGCCACTGAACTCTGTCACCTGGGTGACGTATGCAGGATCTCATCCCATCTTCCCAGCCTTCCCGATAAGTAAGTTCCAATACTATCCCCATTTTACAAGTGAGGAAACTGAGGCTCAGAAGTGTTCAGTTGCTTTCGATAAGTTCAAACACAGAGTAAATGCCAGAGCCAGGATGGAACCCGGACAGTCTGACTCCACAGCAGCAGACAGTCTGACTCTTAAACTACCTGTTGTGCTAATTTTTCCAATCAACTCAACTGAGCCTCTCTGGGCCAGAGACAGGCGCTGTTGACTTTTCTTTTTCACCCAATGCCTAGCAGAGTACCCTGTGTGCAGAAGGTGCTGAGCAAATGGTTGCCGATGGGTTCTAGTCTGGGAGTCAAGAGCATTTCCCCCAAGAAGCTGTGTGACCTTAGGCAAGTCCCTTCCCTATTCTGGGCCTCAGTTTCCACATCTGTAAAACACTGGATCATGGTAAGGCATTTCCATCCAAAGTTCCTACCAGCTCTGAAATTCCACAAGTGAGGGAATGACTCTCCTGACATCCCTCTCAGGCTTTCGGAGTACTCCCCACTCCCTGCTGCCCATCACCCTGTTTCTAGACTGGAAATTCCATAGATCATAAAATGCCAAAGATAATAGAATGCTGGGATTAAACAATCCCAGTTCCTCTGTACAGATGGTGGTTCTGGGGCTCAGGGAGGGTCAGGGCTTTATCTGAGGTCATCCAAAGCTCTGTGGCTGGCCCCTTTCCACCTCTGCATACTCCCTCAACCCATCGAGGGATGCTGGGGAATCCCTAGGCCCTCCCTCCACTCGGCTTTCTGGGCTGCAGCATTTGTAGAGTCAGTCTGCTTGGCTCCCAGTCAACTATGTGATTCATTTCTCTGCAAGGCAGTGGCTGGAGAGGAGTGGAGGAGTGGGGATGGGAAAGCAGGAAGCCCTCACCTTCACAAGCTGCAGATGGGGTAGCCGAGCGCTCTATCCCTCCATCTTTAGGGCAGCTGGGGGCACAACTGGGGAGAGGTAGTCAATCTTGACATTGCCCGGCACAGCCCATGCCTGGTTCTAGGATGCTAGATGTGAAGGTCCCCTCCTCAAACACCCCCGTCCAACCTTTTCCCAATTCAGGCTGAGCTCTAAAGTTAGAGCCCAGGAGCCCAGGCTGGGGTGAAGCTCTGAGGTCTTCCAGATTCCTTAGACACCATGAGTCCCTGTCATTCATGGAACTGATGGGGAGACTGAGGCTGGAGAGGGGGAAGGCTCAGAACTGGGACCATATTGCATCTAGGTGCCAGGAGGCAGCGTTTGGTGAAATATTGGGAAGGGGCTGGAGGGTTGATTATTTTGGAGGTCACCCATGACACCGTTATAAATTCCCCAGACTGAGTGAGCCTCTCAACTCTGTTCCTCCTCCACATGGATGGAGAAGGGGAGGGTCCCAGCTCAGGCATGGAGGAAGAGGGAGGTGCCTTGGGCAGAATGTGACAGGCTGCAGCTGGGAAGTTGGCCTTGAAGAGAGAGGAAGGAAGCAAATTCATACACAGCCAGATGAGTCAAGAGGGGGCAGGGACAAGGGCAGTGTATCTAGAGGCTGTTGTAGTAGGGGGCACCCCTCGAGGTCCCTGTCTCCATCCCCAATGCCTCAGATTATTCCTGTTGGACAAAAGACCTCCAGAAAGTACTCAACTCTTAGGACTCTGTTTATATTACTGGGCTGCAGGACGCTAGAAAGAGAAAGTGGACATAAGGCCGCAGCTGTTGTAAGGGAGATTCAAATATGGCCTGGGAAAATCCAGTGCCACGAATAAGCCTTGGACTTGAAGCCAAAAAAACTGGGTCCCGGCCCTCTCTTGGACGCTACTCTGCTGTGTGACCTTGGCCAAGACTCTGACTCTCTGAGTTCAGTCTTCCCAGCTGCTTCATGGTCCCTGGGGGACCCTGTAAGCTCAGAGCATGTAGGAATCTAAGGGAGAGCTCTGACTACGTGTTGGGGCCACAGGAGGGATGCCCGTTTGTTCAGAGCAGCCAAGTGCTCCCTTGACTGGGCTCGCAACTCCAGAGGCTCATACAGAGTCCAGTTGGAGTCTGAAGTCTGGAGAGGTTCCCTTTAGCAGGAAGAGTCCCAGAAGGTTCCTTGGAGGAGGTGGCATTAAAGCCAGGCCTTGAAGAATGGGTTGGATTTCAGCTGGAGGGGATGGGTGGGAAAGGCATGCCAGATGATGGGACAGCATGACAAAATGATACACAGGGCTTCCCTGGTGGCGCAGTGGTTGAGAGTCCGCCTGCCGATGCAGGGGACACGGGTTCGTGCCCCGGTCTGGGAAGATCCCACGTGCCGCGGAGCGGCTGGGCCCGTGAGCCATGGCCGCTGAGCCTGCGCGTCTGGAGCCTGTGCTCCGCAGCGGGAGAGGCCACAACAGTGAGAGGCCCGCATACCGCAAAAAAAAAAAAAAAAAAAAAGTGTTACAGAGAGGAAGTATCCATACCAGGCATTGTCAGGGCAGCAAACAGCTAAGTGTGCTCTGAGCCTGAGGAAGCGAGTGTGGGAGGGGCTCATGGGGCCAGGTGGAGAGCGTACAGAAAGGTGGTCACATTCAGGGGTTAAGGGCTTGTGCTCTGAAGCCACGCATCTGAGGTTGAGATCTAGCTTTGCCCCTTAGCAGCTGGGTGACCTGAGAAAGTTATAAACCTCTCTGAGCAACAGCTTCCTCATCTTGAAAATAGGAATCGTGGTAGCACCTACCTTGTGGGTTAATAGGTTAAAGTGAGATAATGCGCGGAAAGTGCTTAGCACGGGGCCGGGCGTCAGGGGAGCCTCTCTGCAAGCAGCTGCTATGGCCAGACTGCTGAGACTTGACTAGGGAAGACCCAGCAGATGGGTGGGCGGAAGTGCCAGGCCCTGACCCCTATTTTCCCCTCATCTCTTTTTTCTTTTCCCTTTCAGGGTCCTCCTGGGCCTTATGGAAATCCAGGCCTCCCCGGCCCTCCTGGAGCCAAAGTGAGTGTTTGCTGTGGGGTCTGGAGGGAGGGCCGTGGGACGGATGCTGAGGTTAGGGCTGCATTGGGGGAGCTTCTCTTCTTAGAGGCTCCTGGTGGTTGGGCCTCAGGGTCACTGTGGAGGCCTCAAGCACTCCCTGGAGCCTCCCAGGTGCCAGGCCCTGTACCGGGCTGGAGACACAGTGAGGAGTTAAGAGTTTAGCTTCTGGTGGGGAGGGGTTGAGGGGGAGAAGGGCAGCTGGAACCTAAGGCCCTCAGAGGGAGTGGAAAGAAAGGTCATTTGCTGCTAAATAGGGAGGGCTGTGAAGGTCCAGCTCGAATGTACGTGTTACTGGGTCATAAGACACACCCTGGGGAGGCATGTCAAGTTTTGAGCTCGGGAGGGACGTGGAAAGATCATGTTTGAGAAAGACCCCGGATGCCATGTGGAAGATGGACTGGGGGGTGTGGAACCAGAGCAGAGGCAGGGAGACCTGGGGTGATACAGGCCAGCGTAGGGGTGTGGGAGGAGGGGAGTGGGCACCTTGACAATGTGGAGGTGAGGTAAGGAGGACTCGGTGATGGGCGAGAGGAGAGAGATGGTGACTCCCTGGTGTTAGCCTAGGTGACCAAATTGAGGAGCCGGAAGAAGGAATGTTGCATCTGGGAATCTGTAGACCGGCCCGGTGGAGATGATTCGCAGACATTCTGAAACTCAGGAGACTCTGAGCTGCAGATAGAGCCCTGGGGGGTGGCCAGCACAGAGAGGCCACCTCTGGACTTTAGATGGGACCAGAAACCCACGTGACTGGCGCTCTGATGAGTGTCGGGGGCTCCAGCCCCGGGGTGCCTTGGTGCCTTCCAGGAGCACCGGCAGAGAACAGAGCTGTCCAGGGTGGCGCGTGGAGTGAGAAGCACGAGGAAAAGTACAGGGCCAGCATTATTTAGGTTACAGGGAGAAGGCTCGAGTGATGGCTGGAGAAATAGGAGGAGAGGAAGGAAGACACAGGCTCGGGGAAGCCAAGAGCACAGCAACCGTGCCGAGAGAGTGTGGGGCAGGCCAGGACAGGCAGAGGGTCTGCCCCGCTGTCAGCTGTGGGGTGGCCAGGTGAAGAGCACCCGTGGGCCCTGGTTGGCCTGGGCTCAGGGTCCTTCTTTGCTAACGCATTACAAAGGGCTAGTGGCTTGAGGAAGGCCATTAACCGACTGGCCCCAGCTCATGCAGCGATTGACGGTTGAACATCCTCCAAAGGCCAGGCTTGACTCCTAGGGCAGAGTTCCTCTGCCCACCGTGTCCGGAAGTTTGGGACAAATGTACGCAAGTGGCCCTGGATGTATGACGCTGTGGTACCAGAGCGCCAGCGCAGAGCCCTTGCGCACAGCGGCGGGAGCCCCTGCCTCCCCCCTGTAGGTGTGTGACTTCGGCCAGGGCTGGACTGGGGTCCTAACTTGGAAGGCGAGCACAGAGGCCTCAGCTGCTTAGGGGCCAGCAGCTGCCTGGAGGTGCTCTGGGTTTTAACAAGGCAAACACTGATGGTAGTAAGCACCGTATATTGGACCCTTACTGTGGGCTAGGCACTCTGCATGCACTTCATGTAGCCTGTCTCATTTGATCCCCACAAAGACCTAATGACCTCATTATCACTGGGTGATAGGTGGAGATATTGCACCCATTTACAGATGGGGAAACTGAGGCTCAGGTGGATTAAGACACTGTGTAAGAAACGGCAGTGGCACCTGCCCCCATGGGTCAGGCAGAGAGGGGGGAGCTCCTTGGAAGACTTCTACTTTGCAGAGGCCTCCGGTCTCCAAGGCCGTGGCGTACATCGAGATACTGAGGATTGGCCGCTGTTTTGATTGCCAGGTTTGCTCAGGAACACGCCTTTCTTGGCCTGCCCCGGGCCTGTCTGGTCCTCCCTCCCTGCCGCCCCCAAACGTGACCCCCTGCTTCTGGGGCAGATGCTCCATCAGCTTCTCCCCGGTCCAGGCTGCCCCACACTGCAGCGCCTCAGCTCCAGTCTGGCCTGCAGCCCACCCCCATCCTGCCAGCAGATGTGCAGAGGCCGGAGGAGGACCCACCAGCTGCTGTTCTCGCCACCTTCAGGAGCAGCTCTGGGTGTGGTGCGTGAGGTTCAGTAGTCCTGACACTCCTGCTGCCACATGGAGCTGGGACCTGTGGAGTCAGGGCCTCACGGATAGGCTTCCAGCTTGCTTCTGTGTAAACGAGTAAGGGTGAGGGTTCCAGAAAGCACACTGGAATGGGCGTCTTCTTCTCCCATTAGAACTTGCATAACATGCCAAGGGGAAAAGTCATGCCCTTTGCCTGGACACTTGGTTGTGAGTCTAAGGAGTGAGCAGAGGTGGATCCAGGACAGATCAGTTGGATGGGAGGCCCAGTCTGCTGGGCTTTGGCCCTGGGCTGCTCTCAATCTGTGGCTTGACCAGGACAGGGTTAAAGAGAGGCTCTTCCCGGATGGAATTCCTGACTTATCCAAGATTGGAAGGGAATGTCGTGGATCTGCAGGAATAGATGTGATTCTGGGGAGAGGGTCCTCGCTGTTTACCAGATCCTTTCTGGGTCTGGGAGGAGACCCGGTGGGATTGTAGGCCTGGGCTCCTCCAGGCTCTGTGCTGGTTCCTCCTCTTCCGCACGGTGTTGGCTTCGAGAGCTGCCTCTGGGGCCCCCATCCATTCATCTTCCTTCAATCAACAAACATTTATCGAGCACCTACTATGTGCTTTTGTTGGAAAAATCAGCCAAACAGGCAGGGTCTGCGTGGTGGCAGGGAGCCTGCCCTTCGTCCGGCTGGGTCGCTGTGTGGTCGTTCCTGTGCTGTATTTATTGAGCCCTTGGGAGCTTATGGCCTTGTGGGTTAAAGATCCCCCTGCCAGACCAAGGATGGCAGAGATTGGTGGATTGAGGAATCAAAAAGGGGAGACAGAGCAAAGGTGAGGCACTTCATCCCTCTTGAGGTCACAGAGGAGCAAAGACCCAAAGGGCCAATGCCTTACTGGGGTCACTTGCAGTGACCAGCAGTGGCGGGGCTGTATTTCTGGTCCTTGGGTTTGCCAGTCAGAAGACACTTGTCAGGGCTGCACAGCTGGTACAGACCAGAGCCAGGCTTCAACCCCACGCGCCTGCTCCAGAGCCCAAGGCTTTCCCCATGTACCACATACCCATATGCCCCACGTTCAAATCAAGAAGAGGGTTTGTCAGGTCCCGCAGGGAGTCAAGATCAAGGACTTCGAGAATGAGGCAGAGAAGCCAGAACCCTGGGTGGATGGCATTAGCTGACCTTGGAGGCCCAGCGTTGAGTCATGTGTCCAACCGACCCATAGTTATTGCTGCGGGAAAGCACGGTGGTTAAGAGCACAGACTCTGGAGCCAGACGGTCGAAGTTCCCGTCCCAGCTCTGTCACCTTTTAGTTGTGTGACTGTGAGCAAATTATTTGAACTTCCCGTGCCTCAGTTTCCTTATCTGGAAAATGGGGTAATAAGAGTAGCTGCTCCCTTGGGTTGTCATGAGGTATAACTGAGTTAAGAGCAGTGCTGGCCTGTGGTAAGTGGTCAGCTGTCAGCACGTTCAAGGTGCCCGGCCTACAATGGGGCACAGACAGGGACGGTCGCTGCCGTTGTGGAAATAAGCTGACCACTCCCTGAAAAGGGCTCCACGTGAGAGGCACTGGGTGCTCAGAGACCCCACAGAATGGCGATTAACCTGGTCTGGGAGGTGAAGCCTGCCTTCCCAGAGGGTGGGAAGGTTGACCCAAGGTCTGAAGAGCAGCAGGCGACCAGGCCAAGGGGCGGGAGGAGGCTGGGGAGGGCAGCAGTCCTGGTCGGTGTGCTAAGACTTTTGGACTTTATCCAAAGGGCAGCAGGAAGGCATGAGGTTTTTAGCAGACGTAACACGATCAGATGGGGTTTGTGAAGGCCACTCAGGCAGCTGGAGAAGCTTGGTCGGTGGCAGCAAGTTGAAGGGTGACCAATGGGGAGGCCTGGAGCTGCCCCGATGGTGATGCTGATGCTGAACCAGGTGAAGTCAGATGGGATGCAGGGCCCAGGTGGGGTAAGAAGCTCTGGACCAGAGGCGGGCAGGGCTCCAGCTGTGCCTGTGCTGGGCGACGAGGCACCTGGCCCCACTCTCCCTGGCAGCCGGCCTCCTCTTCCCTCCTCTGGCCTGCTCGGTTTGCAGTGAATTACCCTAGGATTACCCCTAGGATTACTAGGGGCCCTTGGGCACCCGGGGAGAATAGGTGGGCAAGAGGGGCCATGCTCAGTAACCCAAGTGACTGTTAGCAGAGCTGCTAGAAGCTGAGGTGGAGCCAGCCCTTACAGGATTCTCGGGCCTCGGGCCCCAGCCTCCCTTTCCCCTTCCTCTGATGACTGAGGTAGGGCATACTCATTAAAGAAAATGTGGAAAAGTCTAGAAAGTATCAAGAGGGAAGCAGGCCTCTTGCAGTGGCCTTGCCCAGTGATAGGCACTGACTGCATTTTGAACAGCCTGTGGTCCAGGGACTGGCCAACAGCTTTACCTGCTTTGCAGGGTGGATGTTATTACCCTCATTTTACAGATAAGAAAACTAAGGTCCAAAGTGGCTAAGTAACTAGCCTGTTTCTGATAAGTGTCAGAGACAAGATTTGAACCCTCTACTGTCTGACTCCAAAGTCCATAGTTTCAGCCACAAGTCTATTCGCTCCATAGCTCTTTAGCACTGTTGGTTAAGCAATATCTATCTATCTATCTATCTATATATAGAGAGATATATCTATATATTTATCTATATATCAGTATATATACACACACATATATACACGCATACATATATATATGAATAATTTAAAATATGCCTTGCCCGTAAGTGCTATATAGTGTTTAGCTGTAATTTTATTAACAATTGCCTTCTAGAAAGATTGAACCAATCCATGCCACCGCTAGCATTAGAGGAGGTTGTTTGAAAAAGATAATTCATTATTGTTTTCAATTCACTTCACTGCATTGATCATCTTTGAGAAGAATGTTTTTCTTACATTTGTTTTCCATTTGCATTTCACCATTTATGAATTTGTTTATTTTTGGGGTTGGGATGTTATCTTTTTCCTAAAGATTAATTAATTAATTAAATTTATTTTTGGCCGTGTTGGGTCTTCGTTGCTGCCCACGGACCTTCTCTAGTTGCAGCGAGTGGGGCCTACTCTTTGTTGCGGTGCGTGGGCTTCTCATTGCAGTGGTTTCTCTTGTTGCGGAGCACAGGCTCTAGGCATGCGGGCTCCAGTAGTTGTGGTGCGTGGGCTCAGTAGTTGTGGCTCACGGGCTTAGTTGTTCCGTGGCATGTGGGATCTTCCCAGACCAGGGCTCGAACCCATGTCCCCTGCATTGGCAGGCAGATTCTTAACCACAGCACCACCAGGGAAGTCCCAGGATGTTATCTTTTGTTATTGACTTGTAAAAATTATTTGTGTTTATATATGAAGGTTTATTAAGCCTTCATCTACCTTACAAGTATTTTCAAATTTATTGTTTGCCTGTTAAGACTATTCATGATGATTTTCACAAGTGAGAGTGTTACCTATTTTTTTTTTTTTGGACTAACAATAATAACTAACACTTATTAGGAACTTACAATATGTCAGGTAGTATGAAGAGAGCTCTACCATATGTAGAATGTATGGTTCTTTACTTTAATACTTAGACATTTCTTTCCCATAGTAAGAGCAGAGAGGTATTCACTTATATTCCTAGTCATTTTATAATATCATTTGTACTCTTAAAATTTTAAACCATCTGGAATTAATCTTCATGGGAGTGGGTATGAGGTATAACTTTATTTTTCCCCCAGTAGTTCATCATTTATTAAATAACTTATCCTGTACTAACTATTATATGATAGACCAGGGTCTCTTCCAGGCCATTCAAATATGTTTCATTACTGCGTTTGTATATTGCTAGTAAAATACTGTTTTATGACATTTATTAGCTTTATGCTGTGCGTCTCCCTCGTCCACTTTAAAAAAATTGTTCTGGCTATTTAATATGTCAGATAAAATTTATGCCCGCCCATCTTAATAATCTCCTTAAAAAACTCCCTTGGGGTTTTTCTTGGAATTGTATTAAATGCGTTTATTAATTTGTGAAGAATTATCATCTTTAAAATATTAACTTTTCCTATCTAAAACCATGGCATATCTTCCCATTTGGCTGAGTTTTAAAAACATCTCATAATAAACTTCTATAGTTTTTATTGCATAAATCCTGCACCTTTCTTCCTAAGTTTGTTCTTAGAAATTTTATATTTTTCTTGCTGTTATGAATGGAATATTTCCCCCATTATATTTTCTAGCTGGCTCTCAGCTATTGAAAAGAACTATTGACTTTGTATATTTGGACTTCTGTGTTTATTTTATAACCATGCCCTTTACTGAATTATTTTATTAGTTCTAACAGTATTTCAGTTAGTTCTCCTGGGTTTTCTAGACAGGCACTCATATTACTTGCAAAAAAAGACATATTTTTGTCTCTTTTTCCTCAAATCTTAGTAATCTTATTTGTTTTTCTTGCCTTATTGCCATGGCCAGAACTTACAAACACATGAAATGGTAGTAGTGATGGTGAAAGAAAGACCTAGTGAATCTTCAGAGGACCTTCCAGGGCTGGGGACAGATCTGACCCAATCCCAGCCCTGGAGTTGTCTCTTGAGACTCCATTCATTCATTTTCTCACTTGAGAAATATTTTTATGATGCCTCCCCTGGGCTATGTACTTGGGATCTTGTGTCTTGCAAAAGATGACTTGCACAGAGGACTTCTGGCCCAGAATTTTCCAGTCCTTCATGATTTGTTCCTTCTTTGTCTCAGCCCCTCTCGAGGCCTCATCTACCCAAAGCCTTCTATTCTCTCCACCTTCCCAACCCTACCTGCAGGAAAGGAGCTCATAGTTTCTATCCCTGCTATATTTTGTAGCATTTACGGTTTAGGATATACCTTCCCCACCATCTTCTAGTTCCTCAAGTCTCTGTTAACTACTCCAGGCAGAGTCTACTCTTCTGTACACAGAGAGGGAAAGGGGCTTGTCCAAGATCACACAGGCTCGTTGGCTGGAGAGCTGGGTCTGGCACCCAGGTTCTCATCCTCACCAATGTGTAAACAATTAATTAGGCCTTATTATTCCTTATATCTCTCACTGGAGAATTTGCAGGAGTCTGGCTGGGAAGACAGATAGTCTTCTCCATCTCAGAAGTCACACCTTCACTTGACCAAGGGTGCCTTGAGCATTTCTGGAGCCCAGACGTCATCTGGCTCCCTCCTTGTCTTCCTCCAGCCTTAGCGCGGCTGATTTACCCTCAGTCTGGGTCAGGTGCCCCCCTACTTCCTCCTGTACTCCACTTATCACTAGATCTTAGTTGTTCATCTGCAGTGTATTGAAATGTAAAGCTCTTAGGCTCTGGAAGCAGACCTCCTGAGTCTAAATGCCACTTACAAATTGTATGACCTTGGACCAATCACTTACCCTCTCTGTGCCTTAGTTTCCTCATCTGTGAAATGGGGAGAGTGATCATTGCTACCTCATAGATTTATGTGTTGAAGGCTTAGAAGAGCACTCAGGAAATGCTAGTGCAGATTATCATTACTGGTCTCTGGTTTCTCCCTTGATTGGTCCCCACAGGCATGAGCTGTGTCTTGATCCCCACCGTGGTATTCCTTGTGTGCACTGAAGATGTGACTCATCGTAGATGTTCAGTAAATACCTGTGTTTGTTGATGTTGTACTGGGGCAGGGATTACGTCCCAAGCACTGTGCTGGCTGCCGAGAATGCAGAGAGCAGTGCATAGTAACTAAAATGCCTGGATACGGACTCTGGGCAAGGGAGCCACTCTGGCATCCCTTTGGGTCTCAGTTTCCCCTTTTGTAAAATGACAGAACAGGATGTAGACCGAGGTGGGCAAGGTCAGGGTGGGGAGAAGCTGCTGTCCTTTTTTAGCCATTGGAATCCTGGGTAGCCCTGGGCCTGACCTTGCACATGGACATAAAAGACATTGGAACTGGGTTTGTGAACAGCCGAGGGTGGGAGAGTGTCAGCAAGGGGCAGCTGTAGCGTGAGGCAGTAGATCACAGAGGCGAGTCCTGCAGAAGTGACCTGGAGGGACCCAGCTGGACAGAGAGTTGGGGTCCTAGCAAGGAGGGGCTGGCCTGCAGCCTGGGGCAGTGGGAGAGCGTATGGGAGAAGTATCTAGGCTTCCCATTTGTAAACGAGGGCTCTGGAGTCAGATAGACCGGGAACCTAGTCAGACCTAGTGAGACCTTGCCTCTTATCTGCACGTCACCCCGGGCTTTGACTGAGCCTCCCTGAACCCCGGTCTTGGTCCTACAGTTCAGTAAGTGGGTGTAAGACGACTGGTGAGGTGCTGCATTGAGTGGGCCTGGCACAGTGTTGGGTGCATGTTAGGTGAGCAGTGGAAGGCCGCCCTCCCTCTTTAAGGCTCTGTCCAGTTTGGAACGCAGTGATTTCTCATGGAGAGTGACTGAGTCAGGATTTGGAAGGTGTGGGTCCTGACGCAGAAAAGAAACAAATGGGAACTAAACTTGGCCAAAACAGCCTGCCTGCGTGTCACGTCCATGATCCCACTGGCTCCTTGCCAAGGAACCTGGATGCCAGCGGGTATGTGTGCTCGTGCCTGTGTATGTGTGTGTGTGTGTGCGCGTGCGTGTGTGTGTGCTTGCGTGTGCATGTGTGCATGTATGAACATGCAGCCGTGTGCATGCCTGTGTGTGTGTGTGTGTATGAGCATGTACCCATGTGCATGTGTGTGTGCGTGTGTGCGTGCGCGCTGTGCAGCCCACATTTTAATGGTGAGGAAACAGAGGCTCAGAGAAGTGAAGTCACTTGCCTGAGGTCCTACTGTGAGTCCGTGGCTTCACCCCAGGACTTCTGACTCAGGACCCAGATTGGGGAGGGAGCTTGGGAGTGAGGGTGAGGGACAGGGATCAGGGGCTCGTGGAAGTTGACAGCAGGGGGACTGACTTTCCAAGGGGCTGTCTCCTGAGTAATTTAATCACATTGGTTCAAACGAGTGGGCCCACAGCCAGGAACCCTCTTCAGCCCTGTATAAGATGTGGTTGTTGGGCCCTTTCCTGAGCACGTGCTCTTAGGAGCCAGGATCCTTGTGATGGGGACGCCTCCCATAGGCTTGGCACAAAGAATGCTTATCTCTGACTGGGGACACCCAGCTTGTTGGTGTCTTCCCTACTCACTGCCTATTCTAACTTGTCGGGTCCCGGGACGTCCTGGAACGCAGAGCTGGGAGTCACAAATTCAGGGTCTTAGCTCTCGTCTTAGCTCTGCCGGTGCCTCAGCTTGGGGCTCTGGGCAGTCCCTTTCCTTCTCCCGGCCTCAGTTTCCCCGAATGTGTTCATGGGGTAATAACACTTCCGTTGCTCCCTTCATCGGGCTCTTCTGGGAACCTGGTGAAGTGAGGGTTATTGCAAACTGTGAAGGCCTGTACACAGATTAAACGGCTGCTGATGCACTGGTCCTAGGTAATTAGAGATGGTGAGGTGAGCATCAGGGGACAGGAAAATCAGAAAGAATCAAGCTTGCCTCTGGGACACATCTCTCAGAAGGTCTCTGAGAGCCCCGGGGGAACACGTCACCTGTACGTTGGGCCCAGGGACCTACAGGTTGGTTGGGGGGGGATGCAGTCAAGCTGTATCTTGAGAATGCTTATGGTTTGGCTAATGATGATTGAGAAGTGGTTTTCTAGTTGAGAGTGACTGCTTGAGCAAGGACCCGGCGGTAGGGATGTGCAAGGTCTGGCGAAGGAAGGACTGTGGTCTGGGGGTGGGGCAGAGGGACCCTGTCTGTGGGTTGGGCTGGTGGAAGGAGAGCAAAGTCTGGACAGGATGGCTGGGACCAGATGACGGAAGACTTGGGACACCCAAGGAGG
The DNA here is from genome assembly GCF_011762595.2 of Tursiops truncatus. Taxonomy (NCBI): domain Eukaryota; kingdom Metazoa; phylum Chordata; class Mammalia; order Artiodactyla; family Delphinidae; genus Tursiops; species Tursiops truncatus. The sequence continues at coordinate 95,932,698 of NC_047039.1, forward strand.
AGTTTGGACTTTGTCAGTAGGCATGGTGGGGAGCTATGGGAGGTGCTGGAGCAAGGAAGGGATGGGATTGGAGAGGACCCTGTGGAGGAATGTGAGTGGGGTAGGCGGGGAGGGCATTTAAGCAGGGGACAGGGAGTTGAGCAGAGTTGGTGGGGAGACACCCTCTTTAGACAACATGGCGGCCAAAGTAGAATTGTTTTTGTTTCAGGGACAGAAAGGGGACCCCGGGCTCTCACCAGGAAAGGCTCACGACGGGGCAAAGGTAGGTTTCCAGGGACCCCAATGCTCAGGGAAGTGGGGCAGTGGACAGCAGGGAAATCACCGTGCTCTGGGGCGCACCCTCCCGACAGAGGTCACTGCGTGACAAACGCTGGAGGTGGGAAGTAGAAAAGGATGGGGTCTGTTTTTCCCTCAAAGCCCTTCAGCTCTCCCTACACCAAACCCAAAACCATTCCCTTCTGCCTTCTTCCGGTGTGCAACCAATAAAGCCGACAAAAAATGTTGCCTGTGGACATACCTTCGGTGAATGTCCTTTTGCCTAACGCCCTGAGTGGGTTTTCTGTAGGGCCTGTTAGGTGACCCTCGACATCCAGAAGCTTCTTGGTAGCACATGCCCAGGAAGCTTCCAACAGACATTCGAAGGCCCCTCTGAGGTTGTTAGTACGAGCAGACAGGTCTGTGAACTTCCAGGACGTGGGAAGGCAACGGGCTGGAGACTCAGGGCTCCCTAACTCTGAAGGGCTGAGACCAGAAGGATCTCCCATGGAAGAGAGAACGCTTAGGCCAAAGGACTTCATCCATCCCTGAAGCGTCCACCCTGTAAATTAAACAAGGGGCCTGGAGGGAGTGCAGGACCGGCCGGAGCAGGGGAACCCAAAACTCCAAGTAAGGTCATCCAATGTCCCGGACATCCGTACGCTGGAAGGAATCCTCGAGTCTGTCTGGCTTCCTTCTGGACGCAATCCAAGAGCCCTCCTGACAGGCAGAACACTGCTTCTCAGCCCAGCCTCCAGCGCGTGGGTCCTCAGAGGTGGCGGCTCCGGCTGATTCCTCTGAGGCACAGGTGGCTCGTTCACGCACATCTTCATGGGAAGTTCTTTCACTCAGCAAAGTCTTACTGGGCGTAAACATCCACATGCACCCCCATTGGATCCTCGCTGGAAGCTTCTAGGCCAGGCAGCTAGGCCTAGCTTGCCCAGGAGAAAGCAGAAGCTGCAGCTGCGGGCGGCTTGCTGGAGGCCACGCAGCTGTTCCGATGCAGAGCAGGCTCTGCAGCCGGGCCTGACGACATGCAGGGCCCGGGCTTCTCTCCTGCTCCTACGTTGTCTGCTTCTGGGTCTCATGGTGGTGGCAGGAATGCCCCCTACTGGGTAGCCGCCATGCCCAGCAAGGGTGAGAAGGAGGGTGTCAGGAATGCAGAGACGGATTCCTGATTGGAACGGGTTGCATGTCCTTCAGGGCTGCATGTCCTTCAGGGCGATGGTTTTCAAACATGGTTTTAACAGCGGAACCCATTCCCCAAATGGTACCTTTTGCCAAAGTCCAACATATAAAACAGATTAAATGGAGTGACTGAGTTAAGTGGGGAGGGGCTGGGTACCCTGCCCGCCCAGCTGCCCTCAGCCCGCTCAGAGGCCTTGAGTCTCCTCTGAGTCCTCTAAGCCTCCATGAATGCTGTTTGCAAACAACTGGCCGTGGGAGGCCACACTTGCAATTTAATGCAAGTGTGGCCTCCCGTTCCCCCACCTCACCCCCTTGTCTGTGTTTTTCAGGGCGACGAGGGCTTGCCTGGGCTCTCTGGGAATCCAGGACCTCTTGGACGAAAGGTATACCTTGTGTCGATGCTTTGCCTTGCCTGGTGGGCTTCCTAGCAAGCGGGGTCTTCATGCAGGAGTGCTGTGTGCCGCCCGCCTGCCCACCTGCCTCTCCCCAGCTCCCTCAGCAGGGGGCTGGTGGCCGGAGGTGAGAGAGGTTTCCGAGGGTCCGTGCTTGCCAGAGGGTGGGAAGCACCTTGGCTTGGAGGAGGTCCCGCCACCATGGTTAAGGAGGTGTGACAAGAAGTGACCCTTCCTCTCAGGGCCCAGCTGCTCCAGGGAGGCCATCCTAGGGGTGCTCGTGCTGGTGGAGGGAATACTGTCAGAGCCGGGAGCCCCCACTGGCCCAGCTCCTCCTCCCATGGGCGGAATGGCGGGGGCCCGACGCATCCCCTCTCTGAACCTGAGCCTCCTCCCATCTGGAATGACCATGAGCCCCCTGGGGCTGTAAACCAGGAGCCAGGCCTGGAGCGTGGACGTTCAGAGAGTGGGCTCTGGGGTCGGTTGAATCTGGAGTCTACCCGCGGCTCCACCATTTCCTCACTGTGTGACCTGGGGCAAGTCTGACCTCTCTGGGTCTAATATCATCCCTCTGATATACCGCAGGCCAGTGTTCTATAGAGGCAGTGAGTTCTCTGTACGTTCTGAGCTGTTGTCATCTGCCCCCACCCCATCACTGCTTCAGTCAGGCAGGGGGAGTTACCTCTAGTTGCCTTTGGGGGAAGGTCTGCCATTTTCCTAGGTGGTGGGTCTCTGGCTTGTAGTGCCCCTAGATTCCTCTCTGGCTTCCCAGCCAGGGTGTTCCATCCTTCAGACTCAACTCTAGTTGTGTCCAGGAAGCCCTCTTGGAACCCTGACCTTCGGTCTAGGAGACCCTACTCTGCTCAAGGACCCATAGGCTATCTTAGCTGAGTTATTTCAGCCCCAAGACCAGCTTCACCAACAAGGATGTGTGAATCTGGTTCATCGCTCTCCCTACAGAGCCTAGCACAGGGCTTGCGCATAGTAGGTGTTCAGGAAACGGGGGAGGACAGTGCAGGGCCAGGGTCAATTGCTTTTTGCAGGAAAATACCCCATTGCTGATGGGTTTTCCGTAGATACATTGGCCTAGGGCCACGTCTTAAGCTTCTACCCTGACTCCCAGCTGTGGCCACAGCTGCCGTCTTTCTCGGCCATCTGGTCCTCATCTGGGCAGCTGTGGCTTCTCCTGGCTCCATCCTGCTTGTGCTCTGAGGGTCCCTGTGGCACAAGGGGACTTGGAACATCACTCCCCCCCTCCCCTTCCGCTTCTCTTCCACCCTCCGTGGCCAGAGCAGGCCACACTGCAGACCTGAAGAAGCGAGATCCAGACAGGAGTCCGTGGCTGTCTGAGCTGGGGAAATGTGGTTTCTTCTGCCTCAGAGAACGCAGAGGGACTCCCTCTCCCCACTCACTTCCCCTCTGGGCTCCAGCATTTTCTGATGGATGAGGTGTGGAGGTGTGAGTGGAAAAGTCTCCTTCCAGTCATGGCTCATAAAGCAGCCAGTGGTGGTCTCTGTACCAGTGTACAGTGGTGGGCTGTGTACCAGTGTACGGTGGTGGGCTGTGTACGGGGGTAGCAGTCCAGCAGAGGAGGCGGGAGAGGGAAGAACAGACTGGACCAGCTCCTGCCTGGGGTTCCAGGCCTTCCTGCTCTCAGCAAATGTCCAGGGAGGCCGAGATCCCCCAACTCAGGGGAACCAGCTCACCTGAACAGGGAGAGACATCTTTTCTAAATTAAGGAAGAGCTTCCACGTGATAGGAAAGCTATCTGGCAAAGCCATTTCCACCAAGGCCCTCTGGCCCCGGCCTAGGCAAACATGGAGGAGTTTGGCGTGTGGCAGGCCAGTGTCACCTGCTCACAGAGGATGGTGGGCAGAGCATGGGGTGCTCAGGTCCTAAGGCAGGGACCCCTGACTAGAGGTGGGGGTCAGGGAGGAGGACCAATGGGGCGGCAGCCGGGCCTGGAGTTGTCACTGTTCGTCAGCAGTCTCTCCTCCCACAAGTGTCTTTGGTGACAACAGTAGCCACTTTGCCCTGATCCTGTTGGGTGGTTTTTCTGCCTCATCTCATGTGGGGGGGCCTTGAGCGAGAAGGAACATTGGTGGGTGAGAGGCGAGGTCTGTGTCCCCTTTGCTCATCAGCACATTGAATTTTGGTGTCACCTCAGAGTGACCCCAGTAACCCTATTCATTCATTTATTCAACATAACGGATTGAATGACTGTTGTGTGTCAGGCACTGTGCAGACCTCTGAGCTGACACATAGACGAAAATCCCTGTCTCCTCAAAGCTTGCAGTCTCGTGTGGGGAGACAGACAATAAAAACAGTAAAAATACGAGGTGTGTTAGAAGATGAAAAGGGCCATGGAGAAAAGTAGGCAGAAGAAAGGGAGTTTGGGTTGGGAGTTTCCCATACTGACCAGCGTGATAGGAAGGTTTACTGTCCCTCATCACATTGTTTCCTAACAGTAACCTCTGGGAGTTAGGCAGTATTATGCCCATCTTACAGCTGAGAAAACCGAGGCCCAAATAGGTCTCATTCATTCATTCACTCTTCCAGTCATTTCACAAAGATATACCAAGGTACCTGGCCGTGTGCTGACACTGGTGTTAAACGCCAGTGAGATCACTGGGGGCTCACGGAGAGTGAAGTCTACAGCCCCAGTTCACAGCCCCGCTGTGCGTGAGAATCAGCGGGGGAGCTTGCCCACCTCCCCACAGGGGTTCTGGTTCAGTTGGTCTGAGTGGGACCCAGGCAGTAGATTCTCATGTGCAGCCAAGGCTGAGAGCCACTGGATTAATAGCTGTCGGGGTCACTAAATGGCAGAGCTGGGATTTGAACTCAGGTCTCCTGACCCTTCGTCCCTTTCCCTTTCCCCAACACTGATTGAAACAGCTTCTTAAATAAAGTGGGCCCATCAAGTGGAAAAGAGCCTCCCCGCCTGAGAAGGCTTCTTTCTCTGCATCTGCCTGCGATGCTTGCTAAGGGACTTTGCTGAGCTGATTCCAGATGGGGGAGCAGGTGCACAGACCAGGTCAGACACGCCTGGATGGAATCCCAGCTGTGTCCCTCTCCTGCTGTGTGAGCTTGGGCAAGTGGCCTCAGTTGCTTCATGCAGTGGTTGGGAGGGTTAAATAAGATGCTCTGTCCTCGGCACCCAGCACAGGGCTGGCACGGGGTAGATGCTGCGTACGTATTTGTTGAATGAATGAATGAATGAATGTGTGATCACGATGAACATGAAGAAGCAGTGCTGCAGAAGGTCTTGCCCGCCTGGTCCCATCACTCATCTTGCTTAGTTACCAGTTAACCACCCTCCACTAACCCAGAAGGCTACCAGAACCCTATTTGTACCTTGTGAGGGCAGAATCCCATGCTGCCCCTAATCTAACCCTCCTGCCTTCTCTCTATAGAGCAGCGCTTCTCAGCTGCCCCCCAGGGAAGAGTTAACAATGTCTGGACACATTTTTGGTCATCACAAATGAGAGGGGGCGCTACTAGCTTCCAATGGGTAAAAGCTAGAAATGTTGTTAAAGACCTTAAAATGCGTGGGACAGATGCTCCACCCAGAGCAGAACCTTATCCAGCCCAAGGTGTCAGCGGTGCCGAGGCCAAGAAACTCTGCTGTATAGAACCCCTCACTCCATCCAATCCTGTGTGCCCTGGGCCTTCCTGCCTCCCTGCATTTGCTCCCGCTGGGCCCTCTCCTGGCATGCTCAGACCACTCATCTTCATGGATCTGTCCCTTGATTCCATTCTCGAAGGCCATCTTCTCCAAGAGCATCTCCCCAGCACCTCCAGGCAGAATTCATACCTCCCTCCTCACACCAGCCCATTTTCTCAGCCTCTTTAGGACTCTGCACTTTCTGGCCAGCTGGCAACTCACTGGTGTCCTTGGCACATTTGTCAGACGAGAGCAAGTGCACAGAGGAGGACCTCTTCTTTATTTCCTCATGCGGGGCTTAGCACAGTGCTGGCCACAGACATCTGCTCCGTCGTCCCTCACCTCCCTGCTTCCCCTGCCTCCTCAGACATCACTAATCGCTCTTTCTTGCCAAGCCTAATTCAGTCTCAGAATCTTTCTTATCACATTCTTAACACATAACACATTAGACATGACTAATGGAATGAAGTTGGTACTCAAGTTGAAACTTCCTCCTGGCTCCCTCCTGCAACCCTCACCCTGCCCACGAGCCCTCCACATGCCATCTGAGTTGGCCACTGTCTGTGAGATCTGTGCTAAAATGGGAGGGCAGAGGGGGTCATCTGGGAATTTTTGCAGGGAGTGTGATTGACGCTGCCTGAAGCGATCTCCTGCCTTTCTGCAGAACTGCCAGTTCTACCTGGATGTAGCGCCCCTACTGAGAACCTTCTCTGGGCTCCTCTGCTGAGCTGCTCTGGGTTTCTGGGGTCCATACCCTCTCCATTTCTGAGCTCCTCTGCCCCTCTGCTCTCCAACGTGGCTTCTCCTTCAAGCCTCAGCTCACCGTGCCGCCTCCCCTGCTTGGCTGTCTGCTCTCTCCTAGCACTCAGTACTCCTTTGTTCCACTTCATATGTGTTTAATGCCCACATCCCGTTCTAGAAGGTAGGGAGTGAGTTTGCTTTGTTTATCAGTGTATTCTCAGTGCTCAGATAGGGTCTGGCTCATTGGTGGGGGCTCAGCAAACCTTTGAATGCATGAATAACCAGATGAATGAATGAGCCATACCGAAACTGTACCTTCCTGCCCTGACCTGTCTCAGGTACCCACTAAGTAGAGTTTGGCGTCAGATGCCTAGCTATACTGTGAAGGACCGTGCTTCTGGACAAGCCACACATCACATTTCAGAATCCTATAATTTTTGAGCCAACAGGATGCTTTGAGAGGCCAGCTGGGGAAACTGAGGTCCAGAGAGGAGCAGGGACTTGGCGAGTACGCCTCACTCTGTTTCTTGGTGTGTGTTTCTTCCTCCTGACCCTCTCTGTTGAATGGGGCTCTCGGTCCTGCTGACTGCCCAGTGTGGCCTAGGGGCTGCCAGGGTGGTAGAGAAGTCCAGTGGGAAGCCTCACGGAGTGCTGAGCGAGTCTGGTGAGCTCCATTCTGCTGCGAGAGAAGCCGGGACCTCGTGCAGGCCGAAGTGGAGCCTGCAAGAGCAGCTTGCAGGGGGGATCAGCTGAGGTCTAGGTGTACGTTGGTCCTCAGGACCCCCAGGCAAGGACAGGACCCCCCTCCTCTCCCTGCCCAAGGCCCAAATAGCATCTCAGCCGATGGGGAGACTGTCTGCAGCAACAGTGAGGTGATGTCTGGTTTCGCCTTGTGCGTTGTAAGCAGTGATTAATCTGGCTCCCAAACCAAAATACAGCCCGAGTTCTATTATAAACATGGGTGCTGTGGGGACCCGCCTGCCTGGCAGCCAGAGGCCCCTCGCAGATTGCGTGGTCCCTGGAGCTCCCCTGAAGCATCTGCTCTCCCCTAGTCCCAGTCAGGCACTTATCACCCACGGGGAAATCACTGCCCGTGGGTCTGTCTACCTTGTGGTCAGTGTCCGCCCCGTAATTACCCAGGGCCCTGTAGAAGGTGATGGTTTAGATTCTTCCAAGTCCTGTCATTTGAAGCTACTTGGCTATAGCCCCAGCTTGGTAAACACTGTTAAGGTGCCTCCAGGGAACATATGAACCTCCCCCCACCGCCCCATGCCTTGGCTGTGCTCAGTCTCAGCGGCTCCCAGTCTGCTAAGAGGAACAGGGGTTCAAGGCAGTGTTCAAGGCCCTTCAGGGTTCATGGTTTGGGAAGGACCTAGGAATCGTGGCCTTCTAGACAAAGCACAGCCCAATGGGTCTGGAGTCGTGCGGGACGGTCTGGGCTTGGCCATAACTTGCTAAGTAGCCGTGGGTAAGTCCCTTCCCTTCTCTGAGCCGCAGTTTCTCATTCTATCCAGTGAGAAAGGAGGTTGTCAAATTGACAGCTTAGGCTCCTTCCAAGTCAGGTAGATACTCCGGAGTTCACGATGCTGCTGTGATCCATAAGCTGAGACCTGATGGCGTGTGGTCTGTAAGGTGGTCCTTGCCTAGGTGGCCCTGTGGCTCTTCTAGGGGGGCCTTGGGCCTCAACAGTGTGTCTCATCCACGATTTGGTGGTTGAGGACACGAGGATTCACAGCTGGCTTCCTCTGGGAAGCTGTGTGGCCTCAGGGGAGTCTCCGCCTCTCTGAGCCTCAGTTTCCTCATCTGGCAAATGGGCATGGCAATTCCTACCTCTCGGGTGATTGCAAGTTGTTGACGAGTTGATGTATTTAAGGCTTTAGTGCCGGGCCAGGCACAGGGCAGGTCACTGTCCATGTCCCCGAAGGTCATTTGTTTCCTTTTAGCTATACCCTGAGTAAAAGATTTACTTGAAATCTCCTTCTGGGATTTCACTGGCTAAAGCGCTGGTTTCTAGCAGGCTTCTTTGTGGCTGCACAGGAAGCCAAAGGAGCAGGTGATGCTCAAGGGCTCCCCGGACCCCTTTCACGCTTCTCTTGGGATCCTTGCTCCATTATTGCATTGGCTCCATTATGGCACTGAGGCAGGCAGAGGATGGCAGAGAGAGGCTCAGAGAGGGCAGTCACCTGGGCTGAGTCACACAGCCTAGAGCTCAAGGCTCCGCCCAGCTCTTCATGGGAAAAGGCTTTGCTTGTTCTTCCTCATCTGCAGGCTTCAAGTGGAGAAAGGATAGTGATGGCCATTATATGCGTCCTGTCCATGACACATCCCTGCTCAAAACCCTCCTGTGGTTTCCTATCATCTTACTGCCTGGCATGCTCTGGCTTCCTGCTTCTTCTCTGACCACACCGCCCCTCTGCCCCTTACCGCTCACTCGTTCTGCTCTCGTCACACGGGTCTCATTATTCCTTGAGAGCATTCTTGCCTCAGGGCTTCTGCACCTGCTGTTCCCTCTGCCTGGAATGCTTTTCCCCGGAGAGTCCGCCCTGTGTCCAGCTCCCTCACACAGAGTAGCCTCCCCTGCCTGACCGCCTGCAGTCACCACCCTCCCCAACACTGTCATTCTCTGTCCTCCAACTCTGCTCACTTTTCTTTGTAGAGCTAGTCGTTGCCACACATTATCTCTTTTTAAAATTTTATTTTCAGTGATGGTAAAAAAACACATCACATGCAATTTACTATCTGAACCGTGTTCGTGTGCAGTTCATTAGTGTTAAGTATATTCACATTGTTGTGCAATCCATCTCCAGAACTTTTTCATCTTGCAAAACTGAAACTCTACACCCATGTAAGCAAATCCCTGAGACATTACCCTTTTATATTTATTTGTCTTTATATCGACTTAATTAGACTGTAAATTCTGTTAAGGCAAAGGATGTTGTCTTCTTGTTCATCCAATGCCTAGAATGGTGCTGGAGCATAAAATTTCAGTAAATGTTTGTTGAATGAATGAATGAAATATAAAGATCACGGTACCAACAGCAGCTAGCCTTTACGGGGCCTTGAATTCATTGCCAGATACGGTGCTAAGTGCTTCACACATTATACCATGTAATCTGTACACCGACCCTTAGAGCCCCATTTTACAAGAAGAAACCAAAGCTCAAAGAGGTGACATCAGTGGCCCCAGGTATACAGCCAGCCAGTAGTGAAGCAGGATAGGGATCCAGATTAATTTGAAACAAGAGATCTTAACCACTCTGCATGCTGGCTGCTGGCTGTGGCCTGTGCCTCCATTTGCCCACTGGGGAAAAGAACACGCCCCCGGGTAGAAGAATCTCAGCCACCCGTAATGCGTCAATCTCATGGGCCCCAGGTTTGAGATGCAATCATAATGCTGGGCTGTCTCGAGGCGTGAGTAGGTGCAGAAAGAATGCTTGTAAATTCCCCAAACCTCTTGGATCAGACCAGCGCTGCTGTTTATGATTAAGAGCGCTGCTTTCTGGGGGTTTGCGGGGGTGCCGAGAGTGTGTGCCTGTGGGTATCTGTGGACATGCATGAACTGTACATGCCTGGGGGCGGGGGACTGCAAGGCTCTCCATGTGGCCTCAGGTGTCAGAAGGACCCAATGGTGGGCGTAAGCCTGCTGCTCCTTAGCAATGGGATTTGGGGCAAGTGGCTTCCATTCTCCGAGACTCAGTTTTCTCCTCTGTAAAATGGAGATGATAACCCTTAACCCCCTTTCCCCACACCTGATCTGGCTGTTGTAAGGGCTAGAGGACGTCATAAAGGTGTAATCCCATGTTATTTATTTGTTTGTTTATTTATTTTTGGCTGCATTGGGTCTTCGTTGCTGCGTGCGGGCTTTCTCTAGTTGCAGTGAGCGGAGGCTACTCTTCATTGTCATGCGCAGGCTTCTCATCGTGGTGGCTTCTCTTGTTGCGGAGCACCGGCTCTAGGCATGCGGGCTTCAGTAGTTGCGGCGTGCAGGCTCAGTAGTTGTGGCTCACGGGCTTAGCTGCTCTGCGGCATGTGGGATCTTCCCAGACCAGGGATCGAACCCGAGTCCCCTGTATTGGCAGGCGGATTCTTAACCGCTTAACCACCAGGGAAGTCCCTGGTGTAATCCCATGTAAACAGCAGTGCGTAGAGGGGGTCCACAGGCATCGTGTGTGTGTGTGTGTGTGTGTGTGTGCGCGCGCGTGTGTGCGTGTGTGTGTGTGTGTGTGTGTGTGTGTGTGTGTGTGTGTGTAGTCTAGAGTCTCATTTATCAACTCCTGGAGGAGCCCTAGAACTCTTGAGTTCCAGAACACCAGAGCTGAAGGGGACTTGGAGTTCTAACTCCCTCATCTGAGGTCCAGAGAAGGACAGTAACCCATCCAGAGTTGCACAGTAAGTCAGAGACCGTGTCTAGGTCAAGTGTAGGGCTCCCCTTGAGAGGGGGTCTAACGGAGATCACCCCGTCTCCTCCACCCTGTCTGAAATGGAAGCCCCTGCTCCATCTTATTTCATAACAGCCCTAAGCTGATGGAAGCTTGAAGTCCAGGGTTTCCCTTCAGAGAGCTCCTAACTCCTATGAAATGGCCCAGGTGGTCATCCCAGCACCACCTGAAGGCACACACTCGTTCTGACTCTCTTGATCTGGAGACCTGGCTTTGGGGACCATGGGAATTGGACCAGGGTGACAGAGGGTCACGGTCGGTACTGGAATGTTGCCAGAGTCTTTCTCAACCATTGAGTGGCCTCTTTGCCCCTGGAATCCTTGCTGGGACCAGTGGGAAGAAGGAAGGCAGCTATTTTCATTCATACATTTGGTCGATGTGTGCGAGATCATTTCCGTTAGGGGGTTAATGAGGAGGTCCCGACAGAAGGTCCCAGCATCGCGTGGTGGTTGAGCATAACCCAGACCTTAAGGTCCTAATCAGTCTACCCATCCACTAAGACATCCCTCCACCCCTGCTTCAGACGTTCCCACCTTCGCTCTGGATTTGGAAAGAATGGTTTGATACAGCATCACCCTCTCGCAGTTGCCGTATCCTAATTTAGCTCCCAAACCCTGCCCAAGGAGTGATCAATCCCCAGCGTCTTCTGGTCTAAGAACCATTGGTGGCGGAGAGGGAACCACAGGGACCCCGATGTGCATATATCCGTTCTGGGAGTATTTATTGAACACGTCCCCGCCACAGTGCATGCAGTGCTGAAAAGGCAGGCGGGGAGGCTGGGCCTCTGCGATCCATGGGCCCAGATGTGTCTTCCCAGCCTGATTCAGTCTCTTCCCCCCGCAACAGGGACACAAGGGCTATCCTGGACCGGCGGGGCACCCCGGAGAACAGGTGAGGGCTGCAGCCTCTGCCCCACCCTGCTTGCCCTCCCTCACTCCAGCCCCTGCCTGTCCCTGGCCTCCTCCCTGGGCCCAGCTCCATGAGTGAGCTCCAGAGCCAGGAGGTTCTGCCTCCCATCCTGCTGGGGCCCCCACTCTACCCCACCTCTCAGCCAGCCACATCTGCCGCCTGAAAGGGCTGGAGTCCATGCCGGCCCGGTGTTGGCATGAGCCACTCGACTCCAGTTAGAGCCATGAATAGCTGGCCTGTTCCGGGCGATGTTAGGGGATATTATACACGCCGCCACGGGGTTTGCAGGAATTTTGGCTGCCCCGGCCCAAGTCAAGCAGCAGCTGCTGCCAGCATGGGAGAGCCAGCCAGCCAGGCCTCCTCTGGGCCTTATTCCTGGGCTTCGAGCACAGAAGGTTTTGTCCCTCCAAGCTGGTCTGACCGGTTTCTCAGAGCGGTGGGCTTGGGGGCCCAGCAGGCCGATGGCCTCCCCTTCCTCCCATTTCATCTCACATTCCTGCCCTTCTCTTTGTCCATTGTAAGCCCTGGTCCCCCCCAACCCCCCAGATCTGGAGCTGGGCAGGGTCTCTCCTTTCCTTACGTTTCTCTTGTTCCTTTGCAGGGGCAGCCGGGACCCGAGGGCAGCCCAGGGGCCAAAGGTTACCCTGGCAGGCAGGTGCAGTATATGGCTTCTGGAAGCTCTGTGGCCGTGGTGGTGTGGAGCTGGCCACGGGTGCCCCCAGGCAGAGGGAGGTGGCAGGCTGGGGGCCAAGCAGGTACACCTGCTGGGTGGGCCCTGAAGAAAGGGCTGTTCCAGGGGGCTGTACCGAGGAACCTTCTCTGAAGGCAACAGGGCAAGGATGCCAGGAAGAAACAGAAGAAAGAGGAGTTCTGGGGCTCTGGGGGTGGGGCTCCAGAGGCTCCCCCTGAGCCACCTCCCTGGGACCCTGGGGTAGCTGGGGGCTCAGTTTGAAGACCACGAATGTAACCCCACTCCCATTCTACAGAAGGGGCAGCTGAGGGCCAAAGGAGACAGGACTTGCCCTGGGTTGTTGGCAGCAGGTAGCACGTCTCCATATGTCCTTGCCCCTCTGTCTTTTGTGTTTCAGGGGTTACCTGGACCTGTAGGAAACCCTGGCCCCAAAGGCAGCCGGGTAAGTGGGACTTGGCAAGCGCTACCCGGCTGGAGCCCGGTGGGCATTAGCTGTCCCTCCAGTGGGCCTGGCGGGAGATCAGGGTTGCAAAGCCTCCACCCAGGGTCTGCTGGGGGGGTTGGGGTCGAGGCCTCCCACCTGAGCACTCCCTGGACCGCAGAGGGGCAGCAGGATGGCCATGTGGTAGGGAACCCTTAAGCCAGCTTGGTCCCCATGGCCAAGTAATTGGGCAGCAAAGGTCTGCTGGGGGCTCAGCCATGGTCTGGCTGCTATAATCAGGCATTTGCTTGCCGTGTCCCCCAGCACATCCCAAGCGCTAGGGAACTAAAGCCTGGGCCAGTTTGTCCGTCACTGGAAGCCTCAGAGGCCTCTCTCCTGCTCTCACCTGAGGACGGGGTGGACCACCCTTTTGGGAGGGCAGTGCTGCCCGATGGGTGAACATTGCCTGGGCCTGGAGGCTGAAGGAACATCTGCTCTCCCCCTCCATCAAGGCCCCTGGAACAAACCCTGAGTAGCTAGCAGCCTCAGTTTGCCCATCTTTTCAATGGGAGTGATGTCCATTCCTACCTCTGGCATGGTTATGGGGATACCAGGAATTTGGAAGCAAATAGTGCTGAGGAGGGGCCACCAGATGGGGCCTCCTGGGTGGGCTGTGGGGCAGCAGAGAAGGTTTGGGCGAAGTGAATGGGGGTAAATGGAGTTTGGAAGACTAAGAAATGATTTGCTGGAATTCTCTCTTCTATATACAAGGAAACTGGGTTCACGGTGGGGATCCGACAGCCCCAGTTCCCACAGCACGCCTAAGGTGGGGATGGGATGAGGACCCAGGTACTTTGAGGGCTGGGCTCTCTGCCTCTCCAAGAACGCTCAGCAAGTGGGTCACACAGTCCTGCGTCAGGCCAGGCCAAGTGTGACGCGTCCTCCGCGCCTGAGCCAAAGCTATTTATGGCTGCAGTCTCCGCCCGAATCCCTGGAACTGATGGGCGGCTGTTAGGAGACCGACTGGGAGGTGGGGAAGTTCCCCAGGACATCATGATGGTGACGTTGATGTTGATGATGATGATGATGATGATGATGGGGTGGGGTAGGGGTGGTGAAAGGCAGCGCCCGAGGAGGCTCCTGTCCTAGGATGCTGGGCCTGCCTCCTTTCCTTTATCCAGCTGTTCCCACAAGCTATGGCCCCAGAGGGGCCTCCTGAGCCCAGGGAGAAGGTCTTCCCAGTTCAGCCCCAGGTCTCTGATCTGCCAGGAGGACAGGAGGAGCGAGACAGGCTAATGACATCTGGGGCTGCTTGCAGTATGCCATGCTGTGGCATCCTGAGGCCACATGTGGGGAGATTGCTGGTCTGGCCCCAGCACACCCGTCTCCAGGGTCACAGGGTCCTGAGCAGCCTGGGTGAGCCGGGGCCACTCAGACTGCCCTCCCAACTGTGCCACCACTGGCCTCATGTTTATGAAGTAGGCAGAGCGCAGACTTGGGGGCAGGGTGACTGCCTTTGAGACCTGCTCTGCCATTAACCCGTCATGGGAGCCTGGGCACATCACTGGACCTCTCCAAGTCTGTCACCTGCAAATCTGGGATATAAACCCTTCTTGGAAGGATCGGTAAATGTCACTTGTTAAGATGATGCTGAGAAGGAGGCCCTATGACCTCTTGAACTTCTAGAGAAGGAGAAATGGTTGTGAGCCTGCGATGGTTGCTTGTTTGTGGGAGATAATGTAGCAAAGTGGTTAGGAGCCGGACTGGGAGTCAGATCACTTGGATTCAAATACCACATTCTGCTGCATTCCAGCTGTGTGACCCTGGGCACATCACTTCACCTCTCTGGGCCTAAATGGTCTCACCTCTACAGGAGGCTAATAATTCCTACCTCCTGAGGGTGTGATGAGGGCGCAGTAAATGCACTAATGCTTGCAGAGCACTGAGAAGTGGGCCTGGCACATAGTTTGTGCTCAGTCAATGTTAGCTTTTGTTATAGCTCTGAGTAAGTCATTTCACAAACATCTAGAGAGTACGGTTAGGGATAGGCACCCTGGGCTAGGCCCCTGCTCTTGAGAAGCTCCCAGGCTAATGAGGCCATGAAATGTGGACACCACTAATGAAGATACAGAACAGGAAGTGGTACATCTGTTAACTGAGGTGCAAATATGGCGCTGGGGTGGAGGGAGGAGGTGACTTCTGGTTTGGGGCGTCAGGGATGCTGGCCAGAGGAGAGAGCCTCAGAGCTGGGCTTGAAAGCGTTCGCTGTGCAGTCGTGGGGCTGAGAAGGGCCTGCCTGGCGGAGGGCACCGGGTGGATAAAGGCTGGAGGCGGAAAAGCTAGACTCCACTCCTCACTAGTTGTGCCGCTTTCTCTCCAGAGCCGTAGTTTCCCTTGCTTAGTGAGGGGGAGGGTGGGCAGTCAGCAGGGTCCTCGGGAGGGTTGAGTACAGTGGCACACATGCTTGCGGGATACCAGCATGCCTGGGTGACAGCTGCTGTCACCACCGGACGCACTCAGGGGCCCAAGGGTGGATTCAAGCCCCATGTCCATGGGGAGCCTTCGAGGCCTAGAAGGAGGCACTGCAGAAGCCGAGAGCGCCCGCCAGCGTCCCTGGGTGTGGGTAGGGCTTGGCGCCACCCTAGCATCTAACCCGGCAGAGAGCTTCCTTCCCGCAGGTCCCAGAGCCCCCGGCGCGGGGCGGGCCTCCCCCTGCGAGCGCCCGCGCCCTTCCCTGGCGTGAGGGTATGTGCCTTTGGACTACATCGTGGAAGCCAGCACCATGCAGTCCATGGGCATATACACTTGCCTCAAGGCCTATGTCATCGAGGAGCTGCCGGAGCCGCCAATGCCTCCAGCGAGGAAGAGGAGCCGGGCGCCAGAGGGCAGCGAGGGGGGCTGGGCCGGGCCGGGCCCGCCATACCCCGCCACTCGGCCCCTCTGACCTCCCCTCTGCTCTTTCCTAGGGCTACATTGGACTCCCAGGGCTCTTCGGCCTGCCAGGGTCCGATGGAGAGCGAGTGAGTATGCTTTCTTTGTTTACCTCCCACCCGGCCACCCCGTCTGCCAGGTGCCAGTCTGGAAAAGTCACGGAATGCCTCCTGGAGGAGGTGCCCCGGAGTTGGATAAAGCGACAAGTCAAGGCAAACGCCTTCCTGACACAGGGAACAGCATGTGCAAAGTCCAGGACATATGCTGACTTGGCGAGTTTAACAGCACGGTCAAAGCGCTGAGTGTGAGGCAGGAATGGGGCGAGACAGGCTGCGGGGGGCACCTGGGAGCAGTTATACGGCACTCAGGGGCCAAGGTCAGGAGAGGGACTCTGTTCTGAGACCGTGGGGAGCTACTGAAGGGCTTTCAGAAAGTGAGAAACGGGCTCATTTCCTATTTCCGATCAAGTGCCTACAAGCTACGGCCCGTGGGCCAGATCCCGCCAGGCACCAGTTTTGTAGAGCTTTCCGGAACACACCACGCTCATCTGTTTATGTGTGTCTGTGGCTGCCTTTGCTCCCACAGGCCTCTGGACCTTCCTCTCTGTTCCCTCCCCGCCTGAGCCCGTATTTGGGAACTCAATAATCTCATCAACAAGCTGGGTAAAGAGGATCTTAGGGTAACAGAAGGAGCATTTATCGAGTGTCTGCTGAATACCAGGGCACTGGCTGCTTTCCTTAGGAATCCTCCCAGCTCACGTCCACGCGGGCCCCGACTCTATAGCCTCTGAGGACCGCCCATCTGGTGTGCAGATAACTGGAGCCTGCTGTGTTTGTGGACCAGACGCCAGGCCCTCTGTGACGTCCTCTTGTGGGTGAAAGAGGGGCTGGTTTGGGGCAACACTGCTTGTCTCCCGCTGGAATCCTGTCTTGACTTCTTCCCTGTTTCCCCCTACAGGGTCTACCCGGCATTCCTGGCAAGAGGGGCAAGATGGGTAGGCCGGTAAAGATTTTCCGTGTCTATTACGCAGATTCTATGGGTGAACCTGACCTCCCACTGGCCACGCGGCCCCGTCCACCCGCGGCCTGGGCATTCTTCGCTTCTCTCTGCTCTGCCCTTGCTCTGCTTTGAGTGTGTGGGTGTGCGTGGGGGGCTGTCTGGGCCTTGTGTCCGGCTGCCAGAACAGTGACTGGGGCTGGGGCTCCCGTGGACACTGGGCCGCTCTGGGATGCAGCCTCTCTGTGCATCCAGCAATTGCCCTGCAATGTAGTTCTGTCTGGGGGCGGGGGTCGTCTGGGCCATGAGTGTCCTTGCTGGGGGGCCTGCTCTAGACGGGGTCTAGACTGGGTATCTGCGCTCCTGTGTCAGAGAACACTCCGGCTCCGTGTTGTCCTGGTGTCACCTGTTTTACTCGTGTACACACAAGGTCAGAGAGCAGTGGGGTGTTGGGTAGACCCACAGGAGGCATGACCACAAGAGGGGCTGAGCAGGAACCCCGATCCACCAGGTCAGGCTGAAGGAGACCCAGGACTGTAACTGAGGCATCTTTCTTTCTGGCCCGGCCCATGCTGGTGGCTTAAGGCTCTCTGCTGCTGCCCTGCAGTTCAACTCCTAGGCTTGGAACCATCCTCAGCTCTGGGTCTGGGCATCCCTTTGCTTGTGGTTGATGGAGAAGGGATGGCGGGGGAGGAGGTTAGACGGTGAGAGGCAGCTGGGAGGGAGCCAGGAGCACCCAGGGTGGCCCAGAGGGGGTTGTCTGTGATTCTAGGGTTGGCATGCGTGTTCATGGGCACCTTACCTGTTGTAGTCTAGGGATCTGGGTCCTCTGGGGGCCAAGTGGGGGATTCAGAGAAAAGCAAGATCCAGGTCCTGGCCTCAAGGATATGACAGAGGGGGTACCTAGGACAGTCCGTGGCTGACAGCCCCCCTGTGCCTGAGGGCTGATATCTGACACTTAGATGTAGACAAGGAGCAGCACCTGATGCTTCTGGCTTCAAGGCAAGGACTTGCCCAAGGTCACCCAGCAAATTGTGAGGGCTGGCTTGGCCTCTGGATCTCTTCCTCAAGCCAGGAGACCTTTGGCAAGGAAACTCATTCATTCATTCACTGAAGCTGAGTGTGTGCCATGGACCAGGCACTGTGCTCGGTGCTGAGCAGGGAACAAGACGAAATTCCCATTCTCAGGGGCAGACAGACAGACAGACAGTGACTGAATGGGGGAATGGAGGGTGAGTGGTTGAACGTCGGGTGGTGCTGAGTGTTAAGATGGAGTAGGGTAGGGGGACCGTGAGTACTTGGGGTATGGGATGTTGGATAAGTTGGCCCAGGAAGTCCTCCTCTCTTCTTGAGAAACCTGAAAAAGGTGAGAATGGGAGCCATGTGGCTCTCTGGGGAAGAGCATTCCAGGTTGAGGGAACAGTGGGTGCAAAGACCCTGGGGTAGGAGCGTTGCTGGCTCTGAACTGCAGTTTTCCCATATGAAAAATGAGGATAATAGCTTCTAGCTCGTGGGGTCATTGTGCTTGGTAAGTAGTAAGAACTCAATATAATAGTGGCATTCACTGTTTCCATTCGTAGTTGTTTGGGTGGCCGAGGATCTCTCTGGTCTGTGTGACTTTGAGCCAGTGGCTTTACCTCTCTGGATCTGTTTTTCCAAAGTTTAAGTTGCAGAGTGGGAGCAGTTGACTTACTTAGAATATCTCAGTGGGGCCCTGTCCCATCACCCAGGCCTGCCTCCAATGCTACCCATGGGGGATTTGCTCAGACTCCATTCTGGGAGCCCCACAGAGGGCCTGGCATTGCCACTTTACAGATGAGGAGCCTGAGGGTCAGGGGATGAATGACTTGGCCAAGGCCTTGTGCTTCTGAGAGTCAGAGCTGGGTTAGAATGTAGCAGCCCGAGCTGCTACTTCTTGTCCCAGGGTGTGGCACTAGGGACAGCACTACAGCCAAAACAGACCAGAAAAAAAAAAGGCAACACTTACTGAGGCCCTTTTACCTTCATGGTATTTGAACCGCATGTGGTTCTCCCACTGATTCTTTGAGGTAAGATTGATTATACCTATTTTCCACACGAGGAAGCCGAGGCTTCAAAGCCATTTGCCCAGAGACCCTCTGAGGACTTGCCAGACTTCAACCCCCCTAACTTACAGCTCATTTCTGCTTCTTTGCTCCGTGCCTTGTGTCTTTAACTTCCTAAGATTCCACCCTGCCCTCCATGATGGGTGTTCCCTGGCAATGGGGTGTCAGGCGTGAGTGCGAGAAACCGACCCCATTCTGCCAAACAGCCCCATGGCCACGCAATACCCCTGAGGGCTGTGAAAGTCTCCTTGACTCTGGTCCAGCCGACATGGCCAGCAAATGGGCAAGGTCTGCGTCGGATGTGATTTAATTTGTATGGAATATACTTCATATCACTGAGTCCCTAGGGCTTCGTCTGTGCCTTTGCCTGGCCGCCTAGTCTGCTGTGCCCTTGGCCCACACGCTGCTTGAGCAGACTTTAGGGTCATCCCCCTGTTATGTGCTCCTGAGCCCTTGATCTGCCTGATGGGGTTGGGGGCTCCTTGTGAATGGGTTTTCCTGTTGTCGAAGCTTTGGGCCAGGCGATTTCTAGGCACTTATTAACAAGAGGAAATGGCAGGAGAATGAGCTGAATTCCCTCATGCCAGATCCCAGCTGGCCTCATTTCTGGCAGGCCTGGTGATGATTTTGCTGGAGTCCATTTCTCTCCAGCAAGCAAAACCTTAGGCCCATGCACACGGCCTGCTCAGTGTCAGGCTGGGAAGGAAGGTGTGTGGGAGTCTTTTGCTGATGGGAGCTGAGAAAGACAGCAGAGGTCAGAGCACATCAGAGCTGCAGGAACATTAGTGACGATGTGGCCCAACTTCCTCATCAGACAGACAAGCAGCCGTATCTTGGAGAGGCCAGTAACTTGCCCAAGGTCACACAGCACATGGGTGGCAGAATCAGGACTTGAACCGAGGACCCTTGCTTGTTCGTGCAGGGCGCTCTCCACATCACCCGTCTCCTCTCTGTGCTCACATCTTCAGCCTCTGAAGGAAAGCTTAGACCGCAGCTCTCATCTCACATCACCCGCTGGAAAGTGAAATGTGTTGTGGTTTCCTGAGGAGGGGACCAGATATAAGATGTTACACAGTTGGCTGGAGTTGAAGGGGTTTCTCCCGGGCTATCCCAGCTCGTCTGGGGCACAGTGCAGTGACACGCACAGCTGGGGACCGAGCCATGTCTTTCAGCCAAGGGTCTCTCATGGGGCCTAGGAAGACGCCGCAGCAAATCCTCTTGTCCGGCACCCTGTGGCTTCACTATCAAGCCCGCTGGAATGCCTGGCAAGACCAGCCCCTGCTCACAGCTTCTCTCATGGCCTCTGGCCAGGCCTGCCAAGGCTGGTCTTGTGTAGTGAGTCAGGCGGGCAGACCCTAAAGCTTGGAGCTGGAAAGGTCCAGCCTTGGCTCCAGCTCCCTCGGTGTGTGGCTTCGGGATAACTGGGACTTGTCCGAGGCCACATGCCCATCCGGGTTGGGACAGGGCTTCTCACATGGTTCAGTTTTGACCTCAGGCTCTTTCCACTTCTCAGCCTATGGGGAACAGGGTGCAAAGTGGTTTTCAAATGGGGAAACTGAGGACAAAGCAGATGAAGGTTCTTCTTGGTGGTGATGCTGTGAGCTAGGGCTGTGATCCCCACGGTCCCAGACTTGAGCCGGAGCTGCCCCAGGTCTGCCGGCAACCCTGGAATCCTGCTCTCCCTGCCTCCGTCCTCCTTGCCCGCCGAGGTGACTATTTGTGGGTGGATTCCCAGGTGAATAGCAGAAGGCAGGGTGAGAAGATGCTCAGCCTCATGAGAAGAGGGTGTTGGATCTCAAGGGGTCTTTCCCTGTTGGCACACTCCGAGAGCACGCATCTTCTAGAAAAGAATACAGGCTGTTGTCAAGTGCAGTAGGAAGGATGCAGGTCAAACCTGTGCAGGAACCTCCTGACTTTGGAGAAGGTAAACCCTGTAAAGAGGCCTCCAAGGTCCTTCTGCAGACTCTTCCTAGAGGTTGTTACGGATTCCCACTGTTGGTACCGAACCAGCGTGTGATGACACATTCGAGTTTACCAGAGGCTGGATTACAAATACCTCACCTCTTCCTCAGCCCAGGGGGAGCTGGGCAGGTGGGTTGTCAGGTGGGTGGGACAGGGCTGACCATCTTGCAGGCCGGGGGGCTGAGTCTTCAAGATGTAGCAGGACTTCTGGTCCTGGAGGCTGCATGCATCCCTGCCCCTACATCCCACCTTCCGGAGCAGACCGTTGGGTAGACATTGGCTGCAGGCAGGGGTTAGATGAGAGGGCTCTCAGAGGCCCACTCAGCCTCCGGCATCCTGCTGCAGATGTGGTTATGAGGACCATTCCTTTTTTCCTCATCTATTCCTCTGAATTGCTGTAGCCAAGAGAGAATGTGGAGTCTCGCCCTGGATCCTGGTTCTGTCTCCTCCTGGGCCTTGTTCTGCTCAAAGTACGAGGCATTCAGTTCCCCAGGGGTGCCCGACCTGGCAAAGTGGAGAAACCACGTGGCTGGGGCCCGGCAGGACGCCGAGCCCGTTCCTTGGGCCTCGGGCCAGCCTGCTGCAGCCAGGAGCTCAGGCCTGCACAGGAAGGTCCTGCTGCCGGCTGGGCCGGGAGTACACGCCACGCACAGGCGGGCACGGCCAGACAGAGAGAAGCAGGCCGGGTGGAAGTGGTGGTGCATGTTCATCTCGGCGGCTGCCTCTCTGGGATCCAGAGGAGCAAGCGTCAGGGCCGAGGGCAAGTGTCAGAAGTGGGATGTGTTGCTCAGGGGTGGAAGGATGCAGCAAGCTAGCAGCCTGGTGGGGCCTTGGGCAGGTTCTGCGCCTCCAGAAGGAGGTGCCGAATGTCAGGAACACCTAGGGTCTTTCCATCCTAGACCATCTATGATTATTCCAATCATAGATCTGTTCCAGCTCTTTTAAAGCCCTTTTTTCCAACTAGTGTGTTCTTAATTACCCTAGAGGTCATCTGCTTGGCTTCTCCGAAGGAAGGGAGACAAGGTGGAGACGGGGATGAGGCCACTGAGCACGTACAAGCAGAGCCGGTCCTGAGCCTCAGTAATGCCGTTCCCTCGAGAGACCACAAGCTTGCTCTAGTCTGGTTGTGTATTCATGGTCCATTCGTAGCTAAGAGATTGGGCTCTGGAGTCAGACTGCCTGGGTTCAGATCCCAGTTCTGCTATTCCATAGCTGTGTGACTTCAGACAAGTTCCCTAACGTCTCTGGACCTCAGTTTCCTCATCTCTAAGATGGGACCAATAATAAGCCCTCTCTCATTGGGCTGTTAGAGTTTGCAGTTTCTGTCATTGCTGTCACCCCCCACCCCCACCCCGTCATCACCCACTGGCTATACTCAGGCTGCATTTTGTCCACATAAGTGCCTCTCTTGGGGGTTTTGACCATGCTGATGGTCTCTCCCTTGCTTATGCCTCAGAGATGTGCCCTCACCTTGCTGCTGCCTCCATGTGCTGCCAGGGACTTGCCCGGCATCCAGCATCTTGGTTCATTGTCTCAGTGCCCCAGTTGTACAGCAGAGAAAACCGAGGCTTGGAGAGGCCTGTGGGTGGTAGAGCCAGGATTGTCACTGGGTTGCACTGGTTCTAAAGCCTCACAGGGGAAGCTGGGCCGGCAGCTGAGTCTGAGAGGAGTCCTTGAGCCAACCTGGAGTGGCCCTGACTGCAGACCTGTGGGTTTGAACCTGCCTGGTGGCTGCTAGGTATGATTATATTGGGCATCGCAGCCAGGATTGGTGCCTGGGGCATGCCGTCAGGATCTCTCTCTTCCTGGTGGCAGCGGGGCCGGGGGGCGGGCATTCCTGCACCTCAGGGAGCAGGCTCCTCCCTCCCAGGCCTTGTCCAGGGATTGGGCCAAGCTGAAGGATTCTTAGAGATCACACCCCCCCAGCCTGAGCAGGACAGAGGCCCAAGTGAGGGTCTGCCCGCAGTCACACAGTCAACCTGGAGGCGAGCCCGGGCGAGTCTCCAGACATTGAACTTGGAGAGCAGAGCATGGACTCCCCAAATTCTGCTGCTCGTAGGCCACGTGGAGTCAGCCAGGTGCCCGGCTAGACAGCATCCCCCTTGTCCCCTGAAGGATTGTCCTCTCGTGCCAAGCCCCCAAAGGCAGAGGCAGTAGCTCAATGCCTTCAGAAGCCTTCCCTGCCCACTGCTCACCCAGCTGATGTCTCCTGCCACAGGAGGTGAGAGGGCTCTCTACCTTACAGTATGCCTGAGAGGGGCTGGATTGGAATTTGTCAGGGGGACTCCAAGGATGTGGGAAGAGGCATCTTAGATACGGTCAGATGTGGCCCCACAAAAACTTGATCTGAAGGTGCATGCAATTGCACACGCACACACACACACACACACACACACACACACCCCTACCTCTGCCACTCTCTAAACCCAGTCAGGCACACACTGGAGCAGCTTCTGCGTGCCAGGATTTGCCCATGCCCAGCTCTGCCACAGACTTGCTTTTTGTCCTTGGTCAAGTGACATTTCTCTCTGTGAGCCTCAATTTCCCCATCTGTTAAATGGGACCAATAAATAACCTTTCCCTCAAGGGTGAATGTCAAAGGCAAGTAAAGTTTTGCATACAAAGTCACTGGCTTGGCCCAAATCTCTTTAATATGTCCTCGTTTCCTCCTTTGGGTGTCTGAATGAAGCCACGCCTCCTATACGATCCATATCAATGCCTGCCCTTCCGGTCTGTGAGGGCTTCCTGGCAGAGGTGGGATTTGAGGGGAATAGAATTCTGGCCAGGGCAAGACAAAGGCCTAGATGCACACACAGTTCAAGGTCTCTTTGCTCAGCCAATGTAGACTTTGTAATTGGTTTGGGTTTTGTTTTTAGCTTTGGTCTTTTTAGTTTAATCTACTTACTGGATTCCCCCAGTAGCGGTAGCGTTAGAAACCAGAAACAAATTATGCTCCATGAAGAATCTTTTCTGTTTGAACAGCTCAGGCATCCACTTGGTCAGAAAAACATGTGCTTTGTTTTTCATTAAATTTCCCTGGAAAAACAGTGATTTGAATTCAAGGAGGGGAGAACAGATTTCCCTGAATTCCAAGCTCGAGGACTTGCTTTTCCTTTTGAAGTAGAATGGAGTTGTTCCCCCTCCTCGGCCACCAGAAGCTTCCCCACAGCTGATGTTTTTCCAGCTGCCTGTGTCCCCAGAGAGCGTGGAGTGGGGTCACGGAGGGGGCGAGAGGGCCAGATCTGTCCGGGCCAGGCCTCCGGGCTTCTCTCAGCTGCCGAACCTCACCTGTGGCCGCGGTGCTGATGTCCCCCATCCGTGTGACTCTGTATGACCTCGACACATACCCTTTCAGAGCCTCATCTTCTTTATCTGTAAAATGAGGATTGTGGGTCCACAGGGTAGCTTTTAAAGAGCACGTCACAAAAATGGCAGAAGGTCTGAGCTGGGAAATGCTGCGGAGGGCTTTCCTGCTTCGACCAATGGGGAAACTGAGGCCCACAGGGGAAGGAGTGACTCTTAAAACTCTCAGCAAGTCAGTGACTGGTCCAGGCCTAGACCCAGCTTCCTGACCCCAGACTCCATCAGGACGGGGTCTCAGCATGGGCGCTGGCATTTCCATGCCGGAGAGCTGGGTACTGTTTTCTTTTCTGAGACTCCGAGGCCATGGGAAGAGGGCTCCCTGGCCATGGGCTCCTCCACAGTAGCTGGTCCTTGGGATGTTCTTTACGGGGAAAGTTTGTTGAGGGCCCGAGGTGACTCGGGACTCCACAGCCTGCCCAGATCCTGGAACCAGGGAGTGAGATGAGACTGCATGGATGTGTCCTGTGTCCCCTGGGAGTCTGGATCAAAGCCACCCGCTGGTATAAACACTAATCTGCAGATGTTTGCTCTCTCTCATGCCCTCAGGGGTTTCCTGGAGACTTTGGGGAAAGAGGCCCTCCGGGACTGGATGGAAACCCCGTAAGTATTTCATGTCTTTGGGTACAGGAGAGAGATTTGGAGCAAACACATAGCAGGTTTTAGGAACCTAAGCTTTTAGGTCAGCCAGCCGGGCCACCCATGAGCTGGGCGCTCCTGGACAAACTGCATGATTTCTCTGAACCCCAGGGTCCTGTCTGCCACGGATGCCCTGTGTACCCCCTGCCACCAGGAGAGCCTTCCAGCCCACTGAGCCCCGGGTCCCAAAGTCCTGGGCTATGTCCCATCCTCAGGGACTCAGGAAGGTTCATGGGTCACTCTCCACGGGGGAAGCCAGAGCTGCTGCCATCTTACAAAGCACCAGAAATGTTTATGGGATGGGGCCTGGGAAGCAGATGGTTTGCAGGCCCTGTATGGAGGGAAGAACCTAGTTCTAAAGAAATCTCCAGCATAGGCATGTTTATAGCGTTTGTAAATAATCGAGGCCCATGAAGGAACCAGGTCAGCCTGCCCTGGGGAGCTGAGCCCGCCTCTCCCTTCCCGTCCCAGGCTCCAGCTCCTGCGGGGGGAAGATTGTTCTCTGCCTCGGGGTGCAGACCATGTCCAGAGCTCTTTGGAACACCTGCCATGTCCCCCCAGTTCTCCTGGGGTTTCCAGCCTGCACAGCTGTGCCCGGAGGTGGCTGCTAGATCCATACACAGCACGTGATTATGTGCTCGTGTCAATTCCACAAATGCTCCCTGAGCCTCACCCAGCTGGGGCTGACCTCTGGGCTCCCTGCGGGGCTGAAGCCCTGGCCTCGGAGCCACATGGACCTGGGTTTGAATCCTGCTGCACCTCTTGCCAGGCGTGGAAGCTTGGACAAATCAGTTCACCCATCTGGATCTCGGTTTCCTTATCTGTAAATCACGGGGTCCGATGCCGGCCTCAGAGGACTGTTGCGAGAATGAAATGAGAGAGGGCAGGGAGGTGTTGGGCCTATGAAAAGCATTCACTGGATGGAGGGGTTGTAAATATTAGGTAATAATGGGGCACGTCTCCTGCCCTGGAGGAGCTCATGGCCATCTCCCTAGTCCATTGCACGAGGTGAAGTTGAGATGGGTGGGATCAGAGAGGTCCCAGGTGCTAAGGAGGAGGGAGAGAGAAGCAGGGAAGACTCCTGGAGAAGATGGCGTTGGAATTGGGATGAGGAAAGAGGTGGGAGGACACTCCAGGTGGAGGAAAGAGCACTGGCAATGGTACCGAGGTGAGAAACCAGAGTCTTTCCCTCAGTGTATCAGTTACTGGATTAACCACTATAACATGTGACGTCATCCTGGAAGTGCCCTTGGGGAGGGGCAGGGATGTCTTTGTTCTCCTGGCCCAGAGGAGCAGAAAGAGGACCTGATGAGTGACCTTGAACAGGTCCCTTCGCTTTCCTGAGCCTCGGGTCCTTCATTTTAAAGCCAAGGCTGCTTCCCCTCCTCCTCTTCTCGTGGCTGTAGTAATGACCTCCCGTCTGGGATTGCACCGATGAAGGAAGACGAGCGCTCTGGAGGATGTTGGTTATTACTAATCACCATTTCTAGAGACACCTTTGCATTTTGAGCTTGCTCTAGACCCCTCTACCTGTCTTTACTGGTGCAAGCCATTGAAGGTCCACTTTTTCTTTTTTTTTTTTGCGGTACACGGGCCTCTCACTGCTGTGGCCTCTCCTGTTGCGGAGCACAGGCTCCAGACGCGCAGACTCAGCGGCCATGGCTCACGAGCCCAGCCCCTCCGCGGCATGTGGGATCCCCCCGGACCGGGGCATGAACCCGCGTCCCCTGCATCAGCAGGCGGCCTCTCAACCACTGCGCCACCAGGGAAGCCCTGAATGTCCATTTTTAGAGATTTGAGAAACAGAAACTTGCACACTGCCACACACGGCCACATCTCCTGACTCCCAGGCAAGAGCTGTGCAGCCTCTCAGAGGCCCTGGGAGGTGGGAACCGGAGAGCCTCCTTCTGGGGGGAGGTTGGGGTGGGGAGGTTCTCTGAGGGCCCCCAGCACCTCCTGGCTGAGAGAGACGGAGGCCAGCCTGGTGGCTCTCAGCTTGGTGCCCTCACCACTGTGTTACTTCCTTGAACGTGACCTTGGGAAATTGCTTAACCTTTGGAGCCTCAGTTTTGCCGTCTGTAAAGTGAGAGCGAAATGAGATCTGGGTCAGGCATCCCACGCGTCTTTATCGCCACGATCAGGATTCTGCCCATTCTCACACCTACGATTGGAAGGTACTGGATTTGGAAATCCAAACTCCGCATTTTACAGATGTGGAAAGCTGATGGCAGAGGCGGGGAGGGTCTCGTTCAAACTCCAGGCCAGGCTCAGTAGAGTCAGGAAAAAGGAGTGGTCAGCTCCAAAGGATTCCACCAGGTGCCCACGTGGAGGATGGTGTGGAGAGCGTGGCCTGGAGAGAGACAGAGCAAGTAACCACCTTTGTCTCTCTTTCTTTGCAGGGAGAACTGGGCTTACCAGGGCCCCTAGGAGTCCCTGGCCTCATCGTAAGTACACAGATGCCTGGGGACGGGGAGGGCCAGGATGCCGGGTGTGGGGAACAAGCCACAAGTCCCCTCAGAGGAGCTGGGACAGACAAGTCTAGGAAGGGGGCTCAGGGAAGAAAGGCCTGCTGTGTGGCTTCAGATGGATCACCCGCCTTCTCCCAGCCCCTTTCTTCAGTAGTTAAATGAGTATGGGTGCTTGGAGCATGGCACTGCCATGTACTTTCACACCTGCTGCCTGTCCATCGCTCTGCAGCAAGGTCTAGGCAGGTGGTAGTGTGCCCATTTGACAGGTGAGGTGCTTCAGGTCCAGACAAAGGAAGTGACTGGCAGAGGAGCTGAGGCTCTGGGCCATGCTGGACAGTCTTCTCCATCCTTTTCAGAACACTGACTTTGGAGCCAGACCACCTGAGTTCAAGTCACAGTTCTGCCACATCCCGGCTGTGTGACCTGGACCAATTCACTTGCCCTCTCTGAGCCTTAGTTCCTCATCTGTAAAATGGGTATGGTGGTGGAATCCTCTTGGGGTGCCTGTGAGGATTAAATGAGGCATTGCTCGTACTGTCTTCAGCACAAGGTCTAGCACTCAGTAAATATTCATTTATTATAATATTGTTAAATATTCTTTATTGTTACTGCCTCCTGGTGTGCCCGGGACCGAGAGGCCTGTACGCGGGGAGGTCAGAGGCAATCTGACCTCTAACTCCATCCGGTTGGGGTAGCCTTGTGGAGTGGTGCTATTAGCCAAAACGATGGCTCCCTGCTGGGCCTTCAGAGACTTAGTCTTGACCTTGGGCCCGGCCCCAAGAGCCAGTGACAGGCCCGAGCCTGGAAAATGAGTCTAGGAGCTTCCCTGAGGGTCTGATGCCCCCTCTCCTCTGTCCTTGGGGTCATACCTCATGGGGTGTGAGTCTGAGGGGCTTACACAAGTAGACCGTTCCCTAGTTTCACAAATGGGCTGCCAGCTTTGGCTACTCCAGCAACTGTGCCAAGAGATTCTATTGAGAAGGAGGCTGGAGAAGGCCCTGGAGAGTTGGGGGGCCCCATTGTTCAGGGGTGACCAGTCCTGGCAAGAGGGCCCAGAGGTTCCCATGGGCAATGTGCTCCCGCGCAGGTGGGTGGGAGCAGAACCAGGGCAGGGTCGGGGAGGAGGTCAGATCAATCCTGGCCTCTCCTCCTCTGGGCTCTGTGGTCTTCAGTTACGGCCTCACTTCCCTGAGCCTCAGGGATCCACTCTGTAAGATGGGATCTTCGCTCCTGCTCTTGTTAGGATCACAAACACACCCGGTCCAGTCCAGTCAAGTGGTTAAGAAGGTAGTCCCTAGACCCAGATCACCTGGGTTCAAATCCTAGCTCTATCGCTCATTTAATTGCAATTCTGAGCAATTACCCCTTCCCCCCCACTCCCGTGCCTCAATTTCTTCATCTTTAAAATGGGAATAATATTAGTACCTCACTTGGGAGAATGTTGTGAGGATTTAAGGAAACTAGTACATATATAGTGCCTAGTACATAGTAAGCACTCAAGAAGCACTAGTTGTAATAATAATAAATTTAATAATAATCATAATATGAATGATTTTACTATTACTTGTTAATAATAAAGGACTGTTAACATGTAGTGATTCAGTAGTGGTCGTAGTACTAGTAGTAGTGTTTTACACACACACATAATGTATTTTATGCCTGGTAGCAGCCATCTGGAGTGCTGCATTGAGAGAGATTTCAAAGTCACATTGGAAATTAGTGGGAGAGGGTGCTGCAAATTGGTGATGTCTGCCTTGGCTTGGGGTGAGGAAGTGTCAACACACGAGTCATACGTTTGTCATCCCTGATGTCCTTTGCTGAGCACCTTCTTTGGCACAAGGCACTGACCTGAATGCTTTGGAAAAAGAAATATCTGCGATGAGTGTTAGAGAACCTGACGTTAATGAGGATCTCAGAAGTCTACCGGTCCAACCTTCTCTAAGCTCAGCAGGACTCCCTTCTGGAGCATTTTGGTCATACGGTCATTAAACTCCAACTTGAACACCCTGGTGTTGGAAGCTCCCTCCTGTGAAAGCCCGTCCGCGTTCACAGAGCTCTCATTGTGCAGGGTTTTCCTGTGTTTTGAGCCCAGCTCATCTCCCTGCCCCTGGGAGATGCTGTTCAAGACGTAAAGCTGGTTGTTGTCTGTGCTTCCCAAGGCCCCTTCTTCAGGCTATATGATCCCCGTCCCCAAAACGTTTCTGAAGGGATGTTTACGTACCTTGGCTGTCATCCTTGGCACGTGTGCCTGTCTGTCATTGTTGGCGCCCACTAGGTTGGATGCTGAGAGGGGCAAGAATATTGCTTGGCCAAATGTGCAGATGCTGGAGACTGTGCCGTCATAGCCCTTGGCCTTCCTGACTCTACAAAGCTCTTTCCCACCGATGCTCCCCTTTGCTCTCCACAGTTAGGGCTGCCAGATAAAATATAAGACGCCCAGTGAAATTTGAATTTCAGATACAATATTTGGAACACATTTATACTAAAATATCATTCATTTGTTTGATTGTTTATCTGACACTCAGATTTTAACTGGGCATCCTGTATTTTTATTCACTCAATCTGGCAACCCTGTGCTCAGTATCTCTTAGGAGAGTCCCATTGGGCAGATGGGCAGACTGAGGCCCTAGGTCGAGGTCACACACAGGGCAGGAGAAGATGGAGGCATGATCAGAGGCCATGTCCCCCAACTCCTAGTTCAGGGCACTTCTCTTCCTGCCCCCCTTCTGAGGGGCCTGAGCTAGGGGTGAGCCCTGGGTGTCCCTGCATTTCTCAGGCCCTGCACCCCCTCATGATCCCCTTTCCAAAGAGCTGCTGTCCACCCCCCACACCTCCAGCCCGCCTTTGCCTTATGTCTTTGGCCACTTTCAGTCTCGCTTCCTGTTTTTAAATCCCCTTTGTTGCCAAGGTGACATTCCTTTCTCCTTGTGCCTGGGGGTGCCACAGGGCTAGACCTGCACCCACCAAATCACCACCACTCTCCTCCAAGCCAGTGCCCTCTCCCACCCAAGGCACCCACTCCTGACCTGGATTTTGGGGGACAGCAGCTTCTGTGCTTGGGGGAAAAATTGCTTCCCCAGAGAGTTGGAGAGGAAAGGAATTTTCTAAAGGGAAGAGGGATCGTGAGTCACCTACGATTTTCCAGAGGATGTGGGTTTTTAGCTGAGCAAATGGGAATTCCACACAGTGACAATCATGTTAGCGGGGATTCAGATTTATACAATGCCTTCTGTCTAGTCAGCTGAAGCGATTTGCATGCAGACTGAAGTCGAAACTTCCACGGTCCCCCGGGTCCTTGCAGGCGGGAGGAAGGGTGACGGAGGACAGATTAGCATGTACGGAGCTTCTGTCTGCTCTGTGTGTGCTTGACACGCCTTAGGCTGGGAGCCTCGAGCTGCCTGAGGCGGCGGCAGCAGCCTGGTCACCCTCGTGAGGAGGCTGAGTGGAGCCTGAGGTCGCCAGCGAGGGACGGTGTGACCCCAGTCTCATAAGCCGCTGGTGGCCCTCTGCAGAGACAGCCTGGAAACAGCCCCCTTTGAGTAACTGAAACCCTTTGGCCGGGCTTCAAGCAAAGTGTGCCTGTTTCCAGAATCTGCTCAACAGAGAAAATTTCTGTCTTTTTTTCTTCCGAGCGACACAAAGGGAATTTTGGCTTCTCCATTTAATGAGACCCAAAGAATATGTGATCTGGCCAAATGCCAGCATGTGGGATATCGTGGACAAGTCTACCATACTCTGTTACTAAATGATCTTCTGGCTTTATTTCTTTGTCTGGAAATCAAGGTCAGGAACCCCACTAGCTGGCATTTACCAACCCCTCGTGTGCTGGGTCCTGTGCTAGGTATTTAATTATCATAGCAGGCCTCTGAGTGGGAAGTGGGATTACAATCGTACAGTCAAGGAAACCGAGGCTCAGAGAGGCTTAAGCACCTGCCCGAGGTCACCCAGCTGTTAAGCTGGAGCTCGGTCTGTGTTCACAGCTCGTGAACTTCACCGCTGCGTCTAGTTCCACACAACTTCTGGGCTGAATGGAGAGAGTATGTTAGAGTGTGGACTGGGCAGTGCCAGCGGCTGTTGTGTGTGAGAGATGGTGCTTATTAAGACCACACAGGAGCCGGGACTGGCCACAGCTCCCAGGTCCTGTCCTCAGGCTGCTGACCCCCTATCAGAGTTTCTGGAAAGAGGCCTCGTTGCTTTAAAAGGCAGTTCCAGGCAGCGCTGTGGCCAGATTTTAACCTAGAGGGTTTGTAAATGAGAGTAGTGTGCAGGTTTCTTTTTCACCCACTGATTTAGCCACTTTTAGTGAGGGCTTCCTCTGGGGCACGGAACAGGCAGTGGCCACATAGGCACCCGCGTCAATGGTCATGGGTATGGAACAGGCCATGAGCGAAAGCCAGGTCAGGCTCAGACATGATGGCAGGGGCCTGACCTGGCCTGTGGGCTCAGGGAAGTGATGGTGGGGGTGAGGGCAGAGGACAATGTGAACTCAGGGCGGAGCGCTCAGTATAGGAAGCAGTGGCCAAGGATGGCCCGGCTGCAGAGGGACAGCAGGGCAGGAAAGTAAGGCATGTGCGAGAGAGGGAGGGAGGGAGCTCTGCCAGCACCCGTGAGGGTGGGTGATGGCAGCCCCCTAGGTTTTCTTTCAGGGGTCCTGGGCAAACGCCAGCCTGGATGCCTGCCGGCACATGGGACGCCGAAGTGGGACTCTTGCCTGTTTTTGAATCTCAAGCCTGTCCTCACACCCTGTCACTTATGAGTGAGCGCAATGAGGAAAGGCATCCTTGGGTCCTTTACTGGAGTAAACAGAGTCAATCCCAGGCTTGTGAGCATGGTCTGTGGGCCAAGACGGACAGACAGGCCTGTTCTGGCCCTGCCTGTGTCCCCTGCTTGTTGCATGGTCTTGGGTTAGTTGCTTCACCTCACTCTGAGCCTCGGTTTTCTCATCTGTGAAATGGAATGGCACTAATGATGGTGCTGACCTCATGGGGTTACTGTGAGCAGTTGGTGAGCGTCTGAACAGAGCTGATGAGACTGGGAAGTGTCTGGCGTGGTGCCTGGCACACAGTAGGAACTCCTTCGGTGGTCACAGATGTGGTTGGTTGCTTGTGTTCTTGCTGGGAGTCAACGAGCTGAAGGGCAAAGTGTGTGGAGCAGGGTCTGGGAGTTTAGGCGAACGTGGGAACAGGTTCCAGATTACAGGCATTACTCGCTGTTCTTTCTCGTGGGACGTGATATTGTGTGTCACTTGGCCAAGCTGCCCAACGACAGTATCGAGCGCGGAGCAGACTGGTATCTGCAGGCTGAACTGGGGGGAATGTGGCCTGAGGTTTTCTCTGTTCTCCCCCACATGCTTTTATAGTCCAACGTGGGGATCCTGCCCACATAAAGAAGACCTGCCCTGAGCAAGCGGCCACCTTCTCCCCGTGTGCCCTCCAGCCAGAGCCCCTTTTCCATGGGTTCTTGGGTGGGATGCCTCCACCACACACAGACCCCCTTGGAGAGGCTCGCAGGGGTGGCACGCACAGGCCGGGCTGTGTGATACCTACGTGGGCATCAGTCGGGCCTGTACCGAATTCACCCTCCACACAACAAGCCGCCGTCAGGTCTGGAGCGGGGAAGAGAGAGCCTGTGTTCCCGGAGCTGCTGGCTGGTCTTCTCTGCTCGAGGCCCCGGCCCCCATTGGAGCCAACTGCGCTAGCAGGGCCTAGTCTATTTGTGCACCACGGGGAACGCTGGGTGGCCACCCCTTGCTCCCTTCCTCCAGGAAGAGAGAGGGCGCGGGGGAGCCGCAGCCAAAGCCTCCCGCTGAAATGCTCTTCTCTAAGGGGCTGGCTTTCCTTCAGTCCAGCCTCTCCCTGGCCAGCGATCCTGGCTTCTCCTCTCCGAAGATTACTTCAGAATTGCTTAGAAGCTCTGGGGACAGACTGCCTGGTGTGAATCCCAGCTCTGCCCAGCCCTGTGATTTGCTGAAGCCCTCGCCTCTCAGAGCCTCAGTTTCCTCATCTGTAAAATGGGGAGAGTAGCAGACGGATCATGAAGGGCTGTCGTGAGGAGTAACGGAGTTGAGGCATGTGAAGTGCGTAACACAGTGCTTACCAGCCAGTGTCGTTTGTATCGCTATTATCACCTGTTAAACTGAGAGCCCGCTTTCTTAATAAGATTACTTGATGGGAACTGAAAGCAGAGTTCCTTGGCAAAGGCTCAGCTAGGTTTGGTTTGACCCAATCAGGTGGGTTCAGGGGGGCGGGGGGTGAGAATCCTCATTGCCTCAGCCAGGCCTTGCCGTTGCCCTCTGTGCACTCCACGTGTTTCCCTCTGTCTCTCTCCCGGGCACATTCCAGTGCACAGGCTACGCAGGAGTCAGCAGGAATGTGATGTTTCATTCTCTGCCGGCCTCCCTCTGAGCTGTCTCCAGGCAGCTCCCACAGGAACCGGTTCTTGAACCTGGGCACCTGGAGCAGCCTTTGTTCCTCAATGCTTCAGAGCATTTGTCAGGGGCCTCTGTGGAGCCTGATTCAGGGATGTGGGAAACTGAGGCCCAGAGAGGTGAAGCCCATTGACTGGGCTCACACAGCAGCCAGACACTCAGATCGGCCACAGAGGATGGACGAGGGAGAGAAGAGGTTATTTCAGGGGCTCCCTTTCTCTGGGGGTGGGCTGACTGTGATGGCTGTGGCCGAGGGCAGTGGTGATGGGGGAGGGCAGGAAGTGAGCACGAGGCTTCAGGGAAAGAGGGTGGGCTTGTTTAGAGAAAATCCATTCACCCCTTCCCTTTAGACCAGGGTTTCTCACCTCAACGCTATTGGCGTTTGAGCTAATTCTTTGCTGTGGGGCCTCGACGGAGATGCCAGCGGCACCTCTTCGGTTGTAACCACCAAAAATGCCTCCAGGCAGTGCCAGGTACTTTCTACATGTAAGTCAATTACTTCTCCAAACAACTCTAGGAAGCGCAGAGTATTAGTCCCTGTTTTAGATGAGGGAACTGAGGCACGGAGAGGTTAACCCTCGAAATCGCACAGTGAG
Source organism: Tursiops truncatus (assembly GCF_011762595.2). Taxonomy (NCBI): domain Eukaryota; kingdom Metazoa; phylum Chordata; class Mammalia; order Artiodactyla; family Delphinidae; genus Tursiops; species Tursiops truncatus. Next base: position 95,966,861 of record NC_047039.1, read on the forward strand.
TGAGCAGCAGAGGAGAGGTGGGACAGGTGGTCTGGCCTCGACATACCCTCACTTCTCCCGGCCTTTCCCCAGCCCTCACTGAAGGGGCCCCCATGAAGGGAACGTGACTCTCGGGGGTCTAGGAACTCCTCTGCTCCCGCCTTGGACAGTCTGATCTGATCCGACGCTGGGTCTCCAGCCTGTGGTCCAGGACCTACCCGCTGATCTTAGTGTCCTACGGGGTCCATCTGCACCTTGGGTGTCTGTGATTGACAGCCCCACTGCTTCCTTGCTGCTGTCCCAAGGAGGTGCCCAGCTTCTGGAAGCAGAAAGCTCCTGCCCCTTACGAAGCTAGAGGAGTCGAAGCCTCTGTGTGTGCTTGTTTAACCCTCACAACAGCTTCTAGGGCGAGGGATCGTTATCCCCATGTTATAGACCGGGAGATCGGGGTCCACAGAAGCCCAGTGAAATGCCCTGAGTCCCTTAACTAGTATGGGATGTAAAGAATCTAATAGGAGGTGGAAAGGAGTGGTGAAAGGGGCAGCGATCAAGAAGTGAACTTGGGAGAGGTCCTCTGTGAAATTCACTCCAGTACTTCAGTGGAGATGACCGTGCCTAATTACAAGATCAACCCAGGGGGATTGCGTCCTCGAAATCCTTCCCAGGCCAGCCTCCTGTGAGCCGCCTCTCATGGCGTCCTCTTCTCTTTCTCTTCCCAGGGCGACATGGGAGCATTGGGTCCAATTGGCTACCCAGGACCCAAGGGCATGAAGGTAAACAAGACCTGTCCCTTAATTCGAGTCTCATCACAGCTGGGCACCCCCTGACTCATTTCAGCCCGGAAGGAAGGCTACCCTGATACGGTGTTGGGGGGCACTCAGAGCGGGGCTGGGGTGGAACGTGGCAGATCAGGGGCTCCGTGCTTCTCAGTCCTGAGAGCCGGTCATCGTCCGCATGTCATTTATGCCAGACATCTTCGTTGGACAGCAGTCCTCCAGCTGAGCATGAGTCAGACTTGGTTCTGGACTTCAGGGCACTGAAAGTCCAGTGGGGGCCGTTACCAGGAGCACAGAAACTCTATATAATGGCAAGCCAGTGAGTTCAGGACATCCCTGAGTGGGATGGGCGTGCAGGAGAAAGGTGGGCTCAAATTGCCCGGACCACGTTCCAGGGATGATTCCATTTGGCCAGCAGGCGTGTGACACGGCTCATGAAGCCCGTCTCTCCCCATCGGCACCCTTCTCCCCTGGATGTGTCCAGAGCACTGCGATTCGCCAGTCAACTGCCCCTTCTCGTGGTCCTTCAATCCGCACCACTGCCCTCTGGGCTGGGCCCTCCAGCACGGGGTCTCGCAGCAAGCCAGTGGGTTTATGCCAGGGCTCTTGACTTGTGGGGTTTTGAACGTCCCTCACAGCTGAACCCTGGCCTCTGTCTTGCAGGGACTGATGGGAAACGTGGGGGAACCCGGACTGAAAGGTGATAAGGTGATCTGAATACTCCCTTATTGCACTGTGTTTTGTCTGCATGCGAACCCCCTCAGCCTCGACGCTGCTGCTGATTTCTTGCCAGGTCCACTCCCCTGCGCTCTTACTGCCTCCCCTCTGGCCCCGCTAAATCTGCGCTCCCCAGCTTCTTCCTTGTTAAGTCTGGGTGGGACCCAGGCTGATGGCTCTGGAGGCACGCAGACCTTGGCAGACAGAGTGTGGGGGGCTCTCGAGATCCGGGTCGGGGGTAGGGTAAGGCAGGTCTCCGAATTTGGGGAGCAAAGCTGAGGCCAAAGCCACAGAACACGGGGTGGGCGGGGAGGAGCGGTGCTGAGATGATGGGCCCCAGGGCAGGGCTGGTGGGGGGTCCAGAGACCCCTCCCAGGCATAGGAGGAGACAGATACGCATCAGCCGCCCAGATGAGAAGAGGGAGCCCCATCCCAGGGTCTGAAAATGCAACGGGAAAACCAGGACAGGCCCCTGAGCTCCCACCTGCTTTCCTGCCAGCTGCCACGTGCCCTCCGCAGCCCTGCTGCTGAACTGACCCCGGGCCAAACCAAAGCTGGAGGTGGGTAGGTGGGACCCCGGGGCCCAGCATGGGGCAGCACCTGGCCTGGGTCCTGCAGCATCTGAGCCAAGAGACATGGAGGGCAGGGAGTGGTGCCCCTGTGCTCTGCCCTGTGGCCATCTCCCTGCCCTCCCCTCTGCCTCAGGGAGTGTGGGAGAGTTTCTGGCAACATCCCAGGTTCCAGAAACCTGAGCCAATAAGAGCTGCTCAGCTGCTCCCAGGGCCAGGCTGCCTCTGCACCTGTCTTCAGGTGACTCTGCTCCTCCTAAGTCCGAGGAACAGGAACAGGTACCGGCGCTGGGCCCGCTCTGAGTGCTCTGCGGGGCTTAGCCCGGGCATCCTCCACCCCTCTGTGAGATAGGAAGCTTGCCGAGCACAGACAGCTGGTAAGTAGTGTCAGGATTTGAACCCAGGCACTGCCGACAGAGACCTCCACCACGAAGCAAGACAGGTCGGAAGGGCAGAGCCAGTGAGGCCCTTAGAAGTCACCTCCTCCAGCGCCTACATTTCACAGCCAGGGAAGCAGACCCAAAGAGGAGAAGAGACGCAGCGAAGGAAACTCAGTGATCTATTGGAGCCAGCCCAGACCCTGGACTCAGAAAGTTAGAGCTGCTGGGCAGAAATGGGCACCCCAGATTGTCTCACCCACTCCCACCCCTAGGTACCTAGCCGTGCGGTGCTCAGTCTTCTCATCTGTTTCCCCCTTTCCCATCTCCTCCCGTCACGCCCAAGCCTCCAGCTGCAGCTCCCTCAGCCTCGCGGACTCAGCTCTGCCCCCTGGCCGTGCCCTGCTGCCTTTGCTAAGCCCCCTCTTCCACGGCCCTCGCTCTGGAGGTGCAGGGTCTTTCTGCTGGAGGTGGGGCTTCCCCACAGCTACCTGTTTACCCTGCGGTGTGAGTCGTCAGCACTCTGGAAATGTTGAAGTCATGGAGGAGGGGAAGGAAGTGGGGGAAATAGGAGTGTAGGCAGGGAGCTTTTTATAGGCCCTTTGCAGAGCTGGCCTCCAGCTCACTGTTTCTTCAGGAACATGGCAATCAATGTGTTACGTAGAACTCGGCTGGCTTGCTGACCGCTGGTGCCTGGGACATCGAGAGAGGTGAAAGCACTGGAAAAAAAAAAAAAAAAAGAGGAGAAAATTATTTTCCTGCTCGTAGATCTCAAAAAGAAAAATAAGAAAAGCAAACGAAATCTCTTTTCTGCCCCTGTGGCTGGGGCAGGGTCTTAATATTTCGGGGGGCAGGGTTCGGATCATCCCCTCTTCACTCCCACCCTACCCCCCGGCCCTCCCCTGGGGTGATAGAGACACCCCTTCATGTTCCATGGTCATCCTGCCCAGAATCCCAGATTGTCCGTGACCCAGCCTGGCCTCAGTCCCACTTACAACAACCTGGCTCCGTCTCCCCCCATAGCAGCACATTCTGGAACCCAGGCTTCTGCGCCAGGCCCAGCCTTCTCCAAATCCATTGTGTTGATTTCTTAGGTGCCTTTGAAACTTTTTTTTTAAAACCATCTTACTCCTCCTTTGGACATTTAAACAAAATGTTCCTTGGTTCCTAAAATTCTGGGATATTGTACAAGATTTTCCAAACTGGAAAAACCAAAGTAAGTTAACATTTTTTTTTTATTTAAAAAAAAATTCTGGCTTTTGTTCTACCAAGGGAGTTCTGCTGGATCATGGTCTTAGCGGCACGACATGAGTTCTCTAAGATTCTCCATTCTTCCTGGGTTTTTCTCCCCATTCCTCCAACTGCTCCCGGGGCTGTGAATGTTTTCTGAGTCCTGGGGCCAATGTACCAACATGGGAAGCTGGAAATGATGAGGGCTGTGTGAGACACGTCCAGCTCCAAGGAGAAACGTCTCCCAATCTGGTTCTGCGACAGCTCATTTACCAGGACGTGGCTGAATACAGGCACGGACTAGAAGAGGCCTCCGACAGCCAGAATCAGTGTCACCAAGCCCACGCGGTGTGTCATCTTAGCAAAGAAGCACCCAGACCTAACTCGAGGCCAGTTGACTCGTCGTTTACGCATAGTCTTAACTAGCCAGGTGCTCCGGTTTCTCATGCTATAGCTGATTAAAAGCAGCTAATTAGCAGTAGACCGAAGCAGATTGCTGGCATAGAAACTCCCACGGAAGGACAAAATGACAGTTCACAGCCTGGTGGTGAAAAATATCAAGCCACAGATGCAAGCGCTCAGAACCTTCAGCGGCGCAGGGCCGCAAGCGCTCAGAACCTTCAGCGGCACAGGGCCACTGTCCAGGCTGCACGCTCCTCTGTGTGACACCAGCTGATGAGGAGGTTGAAAGATCGTGGCACAGCCCCTTTGACCCTCAAGTGTCTGTTCTCCTGACAAGGCCAGCTGACACTGGGCAGTTTAGTTTTCTGTTAGTGGAATGTTCAGCCACCTGAGCAACCCCAGGCAGACCTGCACGTAAGCTGGCTCTGTCCCCGCAGGGCCTAGCTTCCCTACCGGGGGCAGGGCAGGGCTGGGAGCTGCCCTTTGCTCTAACAAGGCTGCTGCTGGGCAGATCGACTTTGGGAACAGCCTCAGCAGAGCTGTACCCTCCCAGTGGGTCTGGACGTCGGGGAGACTTCCAGAACCCACCGTGGTCTCCATCGTAACCTTCTTTGCTGGTGTGTATTTAGGGTGAACAAGGGGTTCCGGGTGTGTCAGGAGATACCGGATTCCAAGGAGACAAGGTAATTGCAGCAGATTTGCCCCCTGCCCCCTGCCCTGCCCTTCTCTGCTCTGGCTTCCTTCCCAGGGCCCGTCAAGGGCCAGGACCCGCCTGTAGGATGGCTTCCTTTCACACAATCCTGTCTTCTCCATCCTCCGTCTACCCTCTCACTGTCTTTTCCCTGGACTTCACAATGGCCTCCTGACTTAGTCCCAGGCCCCAGCCTCTTCCCTCCCAGGCTGCCTTCCTCACCACCACAAAACTGTCCTGAGGGCCCAGCTCTGCTCTGTGCTCGCAGCCCATCCATGGCCCCCTACTGCCCCCAGAGTGGTGTCCCGGCTTCTTGCCCCGGCACCCAGCCCCCCGGCGCACAGGACACTCTGACACTTTCCTGCCCCTCGCCCTTCTAGCCCTGTGCTCCAGCCCCACTGACCTGCCCTCTGCACCTCAAGTTTGCACACACTGCTGCCTAGCCGGGCACACCCTCCGTCCCGCCTGTGCACGGCCCAGCCCCGCCGCAGAACCCCGCGTGGGTGCCGTCTTCTCTACCTGCTCGGGAAGTGACCGTTCCCTTCTCTGCCATTCTCATTCCCTGCCCATCACCTGCGGTAGCACATTTCTCCCCTGGCTGATGGGGATTTGTGCTCAGCCCCCTGCCAGACAGCAGGTTCCCAAGGATGGGGCCCCCGGCTGGCCTGGAGGAGCTCAGCTGAGGGTCCTGCACAGACTGGTGAACACTTAAGACACGTCTGAGTGAGTAGCTGGCCTGACTGGCTGAGGAACCCAGGCAGCCTGCCGAGGCCGGCTCCTCTTTGCCTGTGTCCGGCACCATGTGGCCACATCTGGACCTCACCCAGCCAGTCAACGAGACCCAGATGTTGGCCAGCTCTGCCTCTTCCTCTCCCCTCCCTCCTGGCTGGCCTGTCCTGACCCAGCCTCAGTGTCTCCGGGTTGCGAGGCACGCAGGCCTGGCTGCCTCTCCAGCTGGGCCCCAGGCTCCAGACTTCCCCAGGCATCAACGGTTCTTCAGTGCTTGCTTGGAGGCCCAGGGTCCGGGGTTCCAGGATGACCTGGTGAGGACAGGAGCTGCTGTTTCACCTTTGCATCCCCAGGTCCCAGCCTATAGGGCTGCCAAGCTGGAACTTGCAAGCAGGGAAAAGGACTAGGGAGCTCATCCTCCCCCTAAATGTGGATGTTCTCCAAGCCTCAGGCCGGCAAGGATGACCAAGCAGCCGTTCATCTGGCCATTTCCGGTCCTAACTAACCACAGTTTGCTCTGCATCTCTTTCAGGGGAGCCAGGGATTACCAGGGTTCCCAGGCGCACGGGGGAAGCCAGGGCCTGTGGTAAGTACCTTCTGCTCTGAGATCTCCAACCTCACACTCTCCAAATGGTCATGGAATATGGCCAGAGATGCTTTCACATCCAGGATCTCCTTTCCTCTCGCAGCAGCTCTGGGAGGCGAATAGAGCAGAGCAGAAATGGAGATTCACCCATTTTACAGATGAGGACACTGAGGCCCAGAGGGGCAGGAGTACACCCAGCACCATAGATAGGCATCAGTCACTGGCAGACCTCTGGTGAGAATCAGGGCTCCCAATGTCTCATAACTAATAGTAACATTATTAATAATAGCAGTGGGTGTCGTTGATTTATTGAATGTTACTGTGCATCAGATCCTTCCTGTGCTATACCTCTCTGAAGTCTGCCAACAACCCCAGGAGTTAGAGACTTATTATTGCTCCCATTTTGCAGATGGGGAAAGTGAGGTTCCAAGGTGAAGTGACTTGCCCTGGATCCTGTGGCTAGCAAGTGTAGGAGATGGGGTTTGAACCGTAGCTCCTTGCAGGCACCTAGGCAGATTTCACTCCTATTCTCCTGAGTTTTCCAACCACCCCCAGCCAGCGGGCTAATACAGGAGATCCAGGGAAGGTAGACCCTCACTTAGCCCTGCCTCCTCCACAATCTCTTCTCTTCCATAGGGCAAAGTTGGAGACAAAGGATCCGTTGGGTTTCCTGGGCCCCCTGGACCCGAGGTATGCAATACCCTATTTCTCTGTGTCTGGCTGCTACTGGGACTGGGTGTTGTGCTTGGGAAACCAAGGCTCAGAGACAGGGAGAGACTTGCCTGGGGTCACACAGCAGATGAGAGATGGGGCTGAGAATAGAAATTCCTTTTCTGCCTCTGTGCCTCCCGGCTTCCGTAGAGGCTCTCAAAGGCAGTGGCACAGAAGCTGGCCTCAGACAGCCTCCCCGGCTTCGTAGCCACCTTTACAGTTTCCAGAACAAACGTCAGGAAAACCCTCTGAGCTCTACTGCCTCGACCCTTCACGGGAGCTCCCCACATTCTCTACACTGAGGTTTGAGGCATCCAACCCTTCTGAGCCCTGGAACTTTTCTAACTGCCAGCAGCCACCCTGGAGAAGTGCAGGGCTCACGGCTCACACGGGGGAGCAGGGGACAAGTGTAAAACTCTGGTGTTCAATGGAGAAGGAGAAATAGTGAAGGATGGATAAAGCAATTAACATAACAACTCTAGTTGAGTCAGTAGAACCTGAGAGTTTCTGATACATGTGATAACCAGCACAGGTACGTTAAACGTTCATCCCCTGGCATTTATGTACAAAGGAGCGAGGCAGCTAGTCGAGCCCCTTTTGCTCTCCCCCCACCCCACCCCAAACCCCAGTACAGGGACCAGCTCTGGAGAACAGGGTGGACAGTGCTAGGGCTACTGTCTGTCTCAGGGGGTCTAGCTCAGCCCTAGCCGCCACCCCACCTCTACACACCTCCCTGGCCTGGGGCCTTGCACATTCGTAAGGTCTCAGAGACAGAAGTCTAGTTCTGCCGGGTTCTCCAGATCCTTCCAAAGATCACTCCTGGTATCCCCCGGATGGAAGAGAGAGTGTTTCCTGAAAGCTACAAGTTCTACTTTCTCTGTTGACTTTGGCCATGACACAGTCCTATCTTTAGACGAGTGGACTTGGCCTCTCTTCCATGGACCTGCTTCCTTCCCCTGGTCACTGGAAAAAGACTTCTCTGAGAGTCCGCGTTTCCCAGCAGTCTGGCCAGGGCGGGTGGAAAGCCTGCTGCCTCACATTAGGCACCTCCTCATGCCAGGAGGCCGCGTAGTATCTTCCGGATGAGAACTGATCGAATGGTCACCACAACCAGGGAGGGAGATATTGCTACCACCGTTTACAGATGAGGGAACTGAGTCACAGAGCAGCGGAGTGACCTCCTCAGGGTCACTCTGCTACTTGTAGCAAAGAAGGTCTTTATTTGCTCTTTGGCTCCCTCCTGGGGCCCTGGACAGACGGGGGTGGGGTCTTCCTCCCCCATCTTTGCGTTCTGTTTGGATTGGCGGACTCAGTATCCAGAAGATGGCTCGGCGCAGCTGAAGACACAGAAGCTGACGAGCATGTCAGCGCCTTCCCGGGTCTTTGCCTCTTTTCAGCCACCGACCGTGGGTGCAGCTCCAGCTCCCTAGCCCCCGTGTGAATTAGCTCTTGCACTCATCAGTCGGTCCGAGCTGTGTGAGTGCTAGGATTTGATCGGGATCCTGACCTTCAAGTTCTCCCTGGAGACAGGCCCACCCCAGGCAGACTTGTTTTGTTTTCCCAGGACACAGGACCCAAAACCCTTTGGAATGCAGATTTTTATTGAGTGCGTACCAGGTGCCAAATACTGAACTAAGCGCTGCACTCACCTTATTCTCTTTAAGCCTCGGAACAGCCCTGTTAGATGATTTTATGGTCGCCATTTTAGAGGTGAGGAAGCCGAGGCCCAGAGAGGCTTAGAAACCTGTCCGGGGTCACACAGTGAGTCGGGGCAGAATGGGACTTAGAGTCTTTCAATTTGAAGAAAAAGACATGGGGCTTTAGCTCCATGTGTGTTCGCTCCAAATTCAGGACCGTTCTTGCCTTTGCTAATGAGAAGCGTGAGAGAAGGCTTGAGCTGGAACTTAATGGGAGTTACCAAAAGCTCAAAAGAGGAAGGGGAAAAAGCCACTTACAAAGGCGGAGTGGGGGAGCGTTCTGATCTCAGGGATTCATATAAGAAGGCTTTGGTTTCTGGCTGGCAGAAACCAAAGGGAGTAGTGGGTCTGCCCTGAAAGCAAATGGGGTTCTAGGCTGAATTAACAGAGGTATTACACCCAGAACAAGGAAGGGGATGTTCTTATACTGGCCTGTGCTGGTCAGTTCACACCCAGAGAAGCATGGGTGTCCTAGGGATCAGCAACATTGGAAGCTGGGCAGTTGGAGGAAGCCAGACTGAGGGGCCCTGGGCCCCTGACTAGAAGGGACAGAGAAGGGCAGGCCTTTTCTGTTGGGGAAGGGAGGAGATTCTGCTCCGTGTCAGGAAGAAGCTTCCATTGTAAATGGATGTACTAGTCATCCACCTAGTAAATCTCAGTGGGAATTTCAGCTTCCGACATGAGCTGAGGTTTACTAGATCCGTCCTTTTCGAGCCTTTCAAAGTCACAACAAACCCAGAACACAGAGGATCTCTGCAGTAAAGGATGGCATTTCTCAGAGCAGAGGACGGCTGGCTCTGGGGCCCTGGCTGCCCCGGGCTTAGGACTTGGGAAAGTCTGGATTGGACGAACTTGTATGTGCTTGTTCCCGTGCTGAGACCTTCCTGCCTTGTCTTCCTTAATTTTCTCAGCACCTCTCTGAAGTGTAGGGACTGATTCTTTGTTTTAGAACTGTGATAACTGACGGCCCAGCGTCACATCCCCTGCAGGATGAGATGGAAATCCAGGTCGGTCCCCCTGTAAGACCTGTGGCCTTGGCATTTCCCTTCATAGTCCCCCTGGGTGACTTCTACCCTCTGCTTCCGTTCAGGGATTTCCCGGAGACATTGGCCCCCCTGGGGACAACGGCCAGGAAGGCATGAAGGTGAGTCCCTGCCCAGGGGAGCTCCGGCTGACGAGGATGACAGCTCTTTGGAAACCGTGGGCCTGCTTGCAAGCCAGCAGGAGTCTTGCCAGCCTGTGATGGAGATGGAGGTGCTGCCTCTGAGACCCCTTTTTGTTCCCTTCTCACCAGGGTAAGCCTGGAGCTCGAGGCCTGCCGGGACCCCGTGGGCAGCTGGGGCCAGAGGTGAGACCGTCTGGCCCTGCCCCCTGCCCATCCCTCCCAGCTCCCAGCCTGCTCTCTCCTGGGTCCTGGAGGCCTTAGATGAGGGCCAGGGCCCCTCAGTCAGGAGACACAGGGCCCAGGGCCGCCTCAGGCTTGCCCTCCAGCTCACCCTTTACAGCCCTGCCCCGTGACCTTTCCAGGGTCCTTCTCTGCCCCGGCCTGACTGGCGGGTCACTCCCACCACGGCAACCCCATTGCCCTGGGGTTTTCTCTCTGGGAGCCACCGCCACTGCTTCTGCTCCCAGCAGCACAGTTTATTGGGGTATTGATATGGGAGGGAAGGAATCGTCAGCTCACGTGAGGTCCTGAATCTCAGGGGAATAAAGACACTACGTCGGGTTCCATGGTTAGTGGCAGGCAGCATTAGGATTCCAACCCGGGTCTGCTGGACCCAAAGCCCATGGCATAGACCCTGTAACTTCTGGGCTCCTGGGGGCCGCCTCCGGCCTCCCCAGAGAATGACAAGACTCGTGCAGCTAGTAAGTGGCAGAGTGAAGATGTGCTGATTGACTCATTCATGATGAAGGGGATTGACAAGTTCTCTGGGCCTGTTGGAGCATCAGGTGAAGGGCTGTTGGATGCCTCAGGGGCTGGTCCCAGGTTTTTCCCGTGCACGAGGCCCTCCACTGCACACCTTGGCCTCAGGCCTCAGGCCTCAGGTCCCCCATGACACGCAGCCCTGGGTGAGGGTGCAGGAGGCCCAGACTCACCACGACCACAGGCAGGCATCTGGCTGACATGGGTGCCTTCTCAGGCTGGTTCTGGGTCTGGCATGCCATACGGGCCAGTCTGGAGGCTGCCTGAGCCTGTGGGAAGGCCTGAGGCATCTCCACAGGCGGGAAGCTGGAAGGAGGGTAGGAGGGAAAGACGGCACCAGCCCCGTGCTTCTGTCTACACTCACGTTACCACGTTACCACTCATATGCCTGCCACTTGCTCATGTCTTCATTGATTCACCTGTCCACTCATACATTCATTCGGTCCTCCATCTCTTCCCTCTCTTGTGCCCGCCTCCCAGCCTTCATGCACCACACACCCACTAGACCCTGGGCACACTCATCCTGAGTGATGTCGGGGGCATGGCTTCAAAAAAGAATGAGACATCGTGGCTCTCCTCCAGGAACTCAACTTAGGCTACTCATCAGAGTTTAGTATGATCCTCTCTGCCCTGCACCCTTTTACAGGTGGGGAAACTGAGGCACAGTGAGGGTAAGTTCTTTCACCGAGTAAATGGCAGAGCTCAGAATAGAGCCCGTATCTTTGAGCTGCCGTCTGGGCTCTACTCCCGCGGCATATGGTAGGGTTTGGCTCTCCTGCCCAGCACGACCACCAGCCCGAGCGAACCACATTCACGGGGCAGCTGGAGCCCCATTCACACAGAAGCCCCCATGTGGCCTGGCCTCTAGGCCTCTGCCCTGGGTGGGGCTAGGCAGGGGCCCAGGTGCACCATTTCTAGGTCCAGGAGAGCTCTCCTGTGCCCACCCCTTCCCCTCCTAACAGGTCAAGTTCTCCAAGGCAACCGCTGGGTTAACTTTCTCCTTTTTGTTCCTCTCTCGTGTCTCCCGACTCTAGGGAGATGAGGGACCCATGGGGCCACCGGGGGCCCCTGGCTTGGAGGTGAGTGTTGCTGGCTCGGGGGAGGTGGGATTTGTCAGTGCTGAGCCAGCTGTGTGCAGGTGGGCAACATCTGGGTGGTGCACTGGAGAGAAGTTGTCAGTGAGGGCCTTGGCCCCCCCCAGGGATGGAGCTAGGACAGACCCCAGAGGAGAGAGACAAGGGGCAGGAAACTGTTCTTGCGCACCTACTGTGTGCTGGTGCTTTGCGCATCCATTTCCGTTCATTTGATTCTCCTGTGAGAGAGACAGTGCCTTTCTTAGTTTCATTCAAGGCCCTCAAGGCTCAAAGAGCGAAGGGCTTAGCCCAGTATCTCATAGCCAGGAAGCGAGGAAGCCCTGCCTGGAAACTGACTCTGCATTCTATCCTCTGCTCCAAGTGGGCTTCCAGAAAGAAGGTGTATGTCCTGCCCCACCTTCAGTCGCGATTGCATGAATTGGCAGATTGTGGATTTTTTTGGTCTCAGGACCTCTTTACATTCTTAAAAATGATTGAGGACCCAAAATGCTTTTCTTTGTGTAGGTTACATCGATATGAGTACTTAAAACTGAGAAACTTTGGATCAATTCATTCAAAACTAATAACAAACCCGTTTCATGTTAACAAAAATCATCGTTTTTTTAAAAAAATAGCTATATTTTCCAAAGCAAAATCATCTAATGAAAAGAGTGGCATTGTTTTACATATTTTGCAAATCTCTTTAACGTCTGGCTTAATAGGAGTCAGCTGGATTCTCCAGTCTGCCTCTGCGTTCCATCTGTGGTTGATACCACGTGTCGTGTAGCCTCTGGAAAACTCCACTTACATTCATGAAAATGAGTGACACGGGCAAATGACAGCTTAATATTCTTATGAAAATAGTTTTGACCTCCAGTGAAATCTCCAGGGAAAGGGTCTCAGGGACCCCCAGAGGGCCCCGGACCGCACCTTGAGGACCACTGGTGTGAGCTCTCCTTTCCCCCTGTGTCCTTTATCTTCTGTTCCAGTCCCTTCCTTTTCCTCACTCCTTGAAATCAGGTTTCATCATCCCCATTAGCAAACAGGACCAGCGGGGGAAGGGGGACTTCCCAAGGTCACACAGCTGTAGACCCTCCCTGCCTCCCCAAGGACAGTTGGCAGCCTAGAGACATAGGGGCTCTGCATCCCTGCCCCCTCCTGGCTTCTCTCACTCACCTCTCCCTGTTGCAGGGTCAACCTGGCAGAAAGGGGTTTCCTGGAAGACCTGGCCCGGATGGCTTGAAGGTGAGGGGACCTAGAAGTGACTGGGCAGGGAGGAGAGAACGCCTGGGGAAGAGAGGAGAGAGGGGGAGCCAACCTGTGAGGCCCCAGGATGACCCCTGAATGCCTGGCCTGTTGTGAAAAAGGGAGGAAATGGTCCCCGTTTATCACAAAGTATGTATGGCTAACGGAGAGGAAACAATGGACACAACCTCAGTGTCTCCCAGTGGGGCAGCGTTCAAGCAATGGGGTACAAGGTAGCCACCAAAGATGGCGCGCTGGAAGATTTTACAAGACGGGAAAATGCCTGTGCATTGCGGGGGGCGACGGCGGGGGTGTAGGAAGCAGGTCACATAGCGGAAGAGTGCATTATGAGCCTGTGGCGGGGGCTGGTTACACTTGTTCCCGAAGGCTCAGAGCAAAGGCTGGAATGTGGACGGGGGTTATCTCTGGGTGGCGGGATTACAGGAGATGTCCATTTTCTTCTCTGGGCTTCTGTATTTTCCCCATCACGTACCATAAACATGCATTTCATTTATTCACAGTTCTTTTAAAGTTATCAAAAAAGAACTGGCCCCAGTAGGAGAGTGTGACCCTCAACACATGGGCAGCTTAATGCCCTTCCAGGCACTCCCTTTGAAGAGGCTGGATTTCCCCAGCCGTCCTGGGCAGGGATCCCTGGGCCAAGTTTACAGCTGGGCCAAGCGCACAGAGGGTGAGGGCAGAGCTGGGGGACCCAGGCTGTCCATGTCCCCTCCCCTCAGGGGAAATGGCCCCCGTGTCTGTGTCTGTCTGGCCCCTCTGCGGGTCCCAAGTGTGAGGTCTCGGGGAGGAGTTGGGGTGGAGGCTGAGGCTCGAGCCGGGATCACAATGTACCACATGCATTTGTAAACCAAACTCCTGGCTGGTCCAAGCTCACGTCCTGCCCTCTGAGGTCTCGGCCTTTCTCCCTCAGACACCCGCTGTCTTTCTGTAGTGGGAGCAGTGACATAGCCTGGGTGGATTTATCCCGTGGGTCTGCTCACCAGTGTGGCTACGGCTGCAGAAGAAGCAGGAGCCGTCCCAGCAGACAGACGAGGCTGCGAATGGCCACCTGGTATGAGAGCTGGAAATAGCCTCGGAGACAAGAGTCTGATTTTCCTTATTTGTAGCTGGGGACGCCGAGCCCAGAGCAGAGACGAGACCCACCAGAGTCACTTGTGAGCTGGTGGCAGAGCTCTGGTGGGTTAGGTCCAGTACTCAGGCGCCCTGACTCCCCAGTTCCCTGCGCGTCCTGCGGTGGGGCAGCCTGGTGCAGTAGGAATGGGGATTTCCATCAGTCAGACCAAAGTTCCAATTCTAGCCCTGCTTCCAGCTCACTGTGTGACCTCCAGAAGGTCACTTCACCTCTCTGAGCTTCAGTTTCTATCTCCACAAAATGGGTTGATGAAGGGCCCAAATGAGATACAGATCTCGTGCCAAGTAATCTGCCCAGGGCCACTCTGAGGGAATGGTGACTGGGGTCATCCCTGGGGCCAGAGGTTCTGTCCCAGTATCCCTTGACCCTGCCACTTGTTTGGAGTCTCCAAGGCCGGACTCTGGAGTTGAGTTTCCTGGTCCATCCCCACCGGTGGGGACTAAGGCCACTCAACTGGGGTGTCCCCCAGGAGGCCTAGACTCCTGTCACCCATGCCAAGTGACCCTCCTCTGTGTCTCTGCAGGGAGAACCAGGCAATCCTGGACGGCCGGGGCCCGTGGGTGAGCAGGTGAGTCGCCACTGTCTTGGAGCATATCGGCTCCCTTTACTGAGCGCTTACACTGTGGGAAGCACACACACGCACCTCATTCATTCCCCATCCCAGCTGGAGAGGTAGGTTCGCTCATCTTCCCCTTTCATTGACACGGACAGACTCTGGCTCTGAGGGAGGTGAGGTCACTGAATGAGAAAGCCATGAATCTCAGTCACAGCGGTCACGCCCCACGCCCTGATTCTGCAGATGCTCTGGGGACATTCGCCCAAAGACATTACGTGACTTTGCTCCCGGAACGTGAAAAGTGGAAAAGCCCTCCACGGTCGCTGTTCGTGCTCAATTTAACGGGGAAGCTTGAAGACCAGAGAAGCAGAGCCACTTGCCAGGGACTCTTGGTCCAGGCATCCCTAAATTATAAAGAAGATGAAATTCAAACCAGTGGGTCTGGATAGTTGGGAAGTCGGGTCAGGGTCTGAAGAGCAGAGGAGGTGACAAGTGGTCATTGAGAAGGAGGTCCAGGGCCCTCGGTGCTGGAGGCTGCTGGGTGGATGGCCGGCCTCCGTCCCCCTTCTGCAGCCCCGTGCCTCCTGAAAGCATCACCTCTGGGCTTGTAGGCCAGATTGGAAGGTAGCAGTCTCCTCCACTCCTTTAAAGGAGGACCCCACCTTCTGAACCCTGTGAGGAGCTGCCTCAGGCTGGAAGGAGCAATGAGGCTGGGGACCCAGAAGAATTTGTCTCCACCGAGAAACACCATCAATGGCGTGAGAGTCACACGCACGATGAGCTTCCTCACCAGGCCTGCAACATCTGTTGGGGGGAAGAAAGGAACTAAAGCAGGGGGAGGACTGGATTTTTGAAACCTTTCCAGTGTTATTCGAGTGTATTCTGTGGGAAGCCTGGGAGATTGGAAGGGCGGCCGTGGCCTGGATGTATTTCCTCATTGGAAAAAAACAGGCAATACGTTCAGCAAATTTAATTTCATAGTTATGCTCATGGTAGGGCCCTCGGGAAATAGATACTCGGAATCCTAAGATGGCAGGACACGAAGAGTCCTTAGAAATCACTCTATCCTGGGGTCCTAACCTTTTTTGTGCCTTGGACCCCTTTGGCAGGCTGGTGAAGGCCATGGACTCCTTCTCAGAATAGAGAACTTTTAAATGCATAAAATGCAAAACAAAGGACTACAAAGGAAATCAATTATATTGAAATACAAATGTGACAGTACGTTAAAATGTGATCTCCGCAAAGATCTGTTTCTTTGTTCTTGCATTAAATAACGAGATCTAACGGCGGGGTCCAGTCATGACCTCAATTTTGAAGTGGTGACAAGCCTTGCCGATACATTTTGAACTCTCTGCAGCAGTGACGGTAACGTGACACGTAAATATCTGTGACCATTACAGGTGCTGTGGGTGTGTTGCCTACACTCATATTTGCTAAATTTCAACTAGGTTAGTGAAAATAAAAGTTGTAGTTTTTCCCATTCAAGTTTATGGACCACCTCCGCCCCCCGCCTCCTGAAATCCATCCGTGGAGCCTTACGGGGACCCTAGGTGAAGAACCCCTGGATCCTGGTCCACGTTGGCAGGCTGGGATTCATGGAGGAGAATGGGCTTGACTTAGATGACCAAGTAAGGTGGTGGCAAAGCTGGGGCAGGAGGAGTGGCAACCTGGCCCGGGCAGCCCCGGGCTCACTCGTTCAGTAGAGCCCTCAGCTAGCTGCCCGGCTGGCTGAGCAGGAAAGAGAGACCTGTCTGAGCCATGAGGCAGGAGCCCAGTGGCTGCCATTAGGCACGCGGGGTACCATGCCTGCTGTTCCCTCGGCCCCTCCCGAGGTGGGAAGGAGCAGGCATTTCCTGTTCATGGCAGAATCAGAGGATCCCCAGGAAAGAGTATAAGGACCTCCTTATAACCACAGTGTCTGCTGCATTTATCAGGTACCTGTTAGGTGCCAGGCTCTGTGCCAAACACTTTCCTTACCATCCCCAGCAGTTCCTCCAGCAACCCTATGACAGTCGGTAGTATTGGCCCCGTTTTGCAGATGAGGAAACCAAGGCCCTGAGAAGTTAAATAACTTGCCCGAGATCTCCCAGGCGGTAACATAACCGTCAGAGCCCAAGTTGACACTCAGGCCTGCTGGATTCCCATGACCTGCCCCGAAGAGTCTAGAAAACCCTTGACCTGAGCTCTTGCGGTTTTCCAACAGCTAGTTAGAGTACAGCCAGCCTGCTGGGCCCTGTCCCAGGTGCTGGGTGCACAAAGATAATTACAAGGCATGAGCGTTGCCTTTAAGAAGCTCTGTCCAGGGGGAAACCAGCCCTCTCAACACCTAACCCTGAGACGTCTAGTCCAGCAGAGGACCCACGACTGTCTTGTTCCCAATTGCATCCCCGGCACCCAGCAGAGAGTCATATGAGAGCAGGGAGGGAGGGAGAAAACCCCCATAGTCGACAACAGGCCTTTATCTGTAGACTGCATAAGGACCGGGCCAGCCTCCCCCCCCACACACCGGGGACTCAGATCCTGTCTGTGCCATGCCCACTGTAGGTGACGATGTTGCCTCCCCCCCGCATGCCCTCTTGCCAGCTGAGAGGAGCCAACTGTGCCCACAGCTGTCAGAGCTGGTTCTGCACCAGCCCTGCCAGGTGGAAGCCCTGGGCCTTGGGGGCGAGCTTCCCTGGACCAGCCTCAGCTCCACCCGCGGGACAGGGTGCCAGGATGTTCCGGGACAGTGCCCCAGTGGGGACAGGGTGTCCTGGGATGGGGGCGGGGAATGGGCTGTATGGCCCTTATTCATGAGGATCCCATTTGGTTTCTTCATTGAAGTTTATGACCTGCCTGCCTTCCAGGACCCAACAACTCATAAATTTAAAGTAGCTATGAAATTTCTGTTTCTCTGGGCCAGCTGGGCAGGGGCCTCTTAACAGAGCAGCTTTTATTCCCTTTACTCGGCATCCTCTAAATGTCTGACTGCTCCCTTGTTGGGAGCGCAGGCCTCTGTCTTAACCCCGTGCCCTTTTAAAATAAATTAGAATAGGATGGGAGGGATACTTGGTTATTTTCTGTGACCTATTAGCCATGATCTCATACCTTGAACCTCACCCCTCTCACCTCATACTTCAACCCCGAAGGGTCTGTGAACTCAGGGAACTAGGCCCCCGTGTATGGTGATAGTGTCGGAGTGCCAGGCAGATCTGTGCCCTGCTCATGGCCACACGTGTTGGAGTGACTGACAGGTGCGTGGGCTTTGGAGCCACACAGACCAGAGTTGAATCCTAGGCTGCAGCTACGAGACACACACAGTCCCGGTCTGAGCTGCCACTTTAAAACTGTCTCTGAGCCCCGCAGAGCCGACCCTTTGGAACCGGATGCTTTTTCTTCACTCTGGTTGCCTGGGTGGGCCAGCTTCACTGCCTGAGTGTACAACTTCGGGCTTGTTTCTGATCAGGTTCAAGGTCTCATTTCTTTCTGGATACAGTTTGGGGACAGGGAGCACGTTTTATGGGGCAAAGCCACTTGTCCCTCAGTCTTCCCGAATTCTCCCAGAAACCCTTGGCTACAAACCTGGGCTCTTCCAAAGCCACTTTTGCAGCCCTGAACCACACTAGACCCCCATCTGCTGGAATTCTCCTTAGCAGAGAAGAGAGTGGGGTCTGGGCTGGGAATCGCCTGCCTTCCGGGGTTACTCCTCTAACTAAGCCCTTCGCCCTCACTGAGGATGAGCCAGTCACCTGCTCCTGGCGCAGCGAGGCCTGCAGCCACCTAGGAGAATCCTGGAACACAGAGGCCAGTTATCACCCAGTGGAGTTAAACAGAGCAACAGGAACCACAGTGTGTGTCCCTGTGTGTGTGTGTGTGTGTGTGTGTGTGTGTGTGTGTGCGCTCTTTCAGAAAGGAGAGGAAGCCTTTCACAAGACAGTAAAAAGGCCTTCACTTCCCAGATTTCAATCAAGTCTTTTTGGCAAGGGCTGTTAGGGTGTTTCTTCTATCCCCGCCAACAGGTTTGTTTCTCTCTTTGAAACAGCCCCAGAGCCCCGAAAGATGGGGACAGATTTCTCATAGGCAGGCCTCTTCCCAGCACCGCTGAAGGACCTTCCCCTGCCCCGCCCCGCTACTCCCCTATCCCACCCCCTCCCCAAAGGTGGCTGCCTCCCAGCTTCTGGCGCGGGAAGAATGTGTGGCTCTCCCAGGGATGCTGGCAGCAGCCCCACCGCTTGGCTCCAAAATCAGAACCATCTGGTGGAGCGAAGGAAGTCAGGACAGTGCCCAGAGAGAGGCAACTCTCTCCTCGGTGGCAGCCCCACGCCGGCTGGGTTACCCGGCACGGGGCAGGAGACACGGGGAGACAGCTCCGGTGGAAGAGAGATGTGGGCGAGTGGCCTTTGGAACTCAGCACATCTCTGAATTCACGTTGCTTCCTTCTTTCTCTTGCTTTTATACACATTTCTTATAGGGACTTCTGGGATTCGTTGGTCTGGTCGGGGAGCCAGGAATCATGGGAGAAAAGGTAAGTCGTGTTGGTGGGCATATCTAAGCAAATAGAGCTTGTGTTTTGAAATTTTTAAAAGGTGAAGGGGCCGGTTGCCCTGGGGGTGTCAGACCTCCCTCCCTGGCCTCTCCTCGCTTCCCTGGCCTTCCAGACCCTCAAAGAGCCATTGTTCCGTGTCCCAGCATCCCCTGGGGCTTCCGCCATGTCCTCCTGCCAGCATCCTCAAACACAGTTAGATGTCTGTGTGACAGCCATCTACGTGGTCTGGGCCGCTCACAGCTGCGCGCTGGCACTGCGTGGGGCTGGCAACAGAAGGAGGCAGAGTCATCTTTCAAAAAAGGAGCCCAGTTCTTTAGTTGGCCTTGTTAATGCCAGCAGCTTTGTTTTACAGACCAGATAACCAAGGCTCCAATAGGGGAGGTGACTTGCTCAAGGTGACCCAGATAGGAAGTGGCAGAGCTGGGATTTGAACCACATTCAGTTTCCATGGCCACACTTTGCCCCACGTTGGCTCCCAGCCCATAGCTTGTGGCCTCCCATTTCCCATGGGCCCTTGAGGGGAAGGTTTATCTGATTCCCCAGGAAGGCGACCTACGGGAGTTGATATTATTCCCATTGGATAGATGGAAAGACTGAGGTCCTAATCTGGCCCCACCTAGCTTCCCAGGCTCATCCCGTGCCTCCCTCTTACCATTCCCTGTGTCCCAGACCTTCTGGTCACCTTCTCCTCCTCCTTCTCTTTCTCCTCTTCTTCCTCTTATTTGTTTAAATTTAACATCTTTCTGAAGTAATTATATTCACAGGAAGTTGCAAAAAATAGCACAGAAAGGCCCTGTGTAACCTCCACCCTGTTGCCTCCATGGTAACATCTTTGATAACTTCAGTGCGGTATCAAAGCCGTCTCTGGCCTTCTTTTGTTGCTCGAATGTTCCATGTCCCTCCTCACCTGCAAACCATTACCCATGCCGTTCCCCTGGCCAGGTACACCCTTCCCATCCCCCTATCTTTGCCTAGATGACTCTCAGTTATCCTTCAGCATTCTGAGGGAAGCCTTCCCCACCACACCCCTGCACTCGGGGGGTCAAATCCCCTAGTGAAACACCTGAGCACCAAGACCCCCTCCCTCCCTTCACTCACCCCAGTTTGCATCTGTTTTGGTGATTTGTGTCAGTCTCCTCGTAACACTCTGTCTCACTCCGTGTGAGCAAGGTCTGTCTGTTTCTACCCACCATCGTGTCTTCAGGGTCTAGCATATCATGCCAGGCACATAGTAGATGCTCAAGAAATGTTTGCTGGCTGTGCGGATACAAGAAAGAGGGCTTCACACAAATAGAGGCAGGATCCAAACCCAGAGCCGCTGCCTTCCGGCCATAGCTCTGTCTGCTACACCTGCCATCCCTGCCCGATCTGTCTGGATTGGTCAAGAGAGACTAAGTTGCCTCTCTGATGCTCCAGCATCTCATCTGGGTTGGAGCAGGGGGTGGGGAGAATAAAAGAAATGCCCTA
Source organism: Tursiops truncatus (assembly GCF_011762595.2). Lineage (NCBI taxonomy): Eukaryota > Metazoa > Chordata > Mammalia > Artiodactyla > Delphinidae > Tursiops > Tursiops truncatus. The sequence continues at coordinate 95,987,268 of NC_047039.1, forward strand.
TATTGCCATCCCTGCCTTAGCAAGCCCAGCCCAGGGGATGCCAGGCCTAATGAGGACCACAGAACGTGGGCCAGGATCAAAGGGGATGACGTGTTCAGCACATCCTTGATCTGGACCAGCCCTGCCCAAGGGAAGCCCACCGTGTGTGTGGCACACCACAGTGGGTGCTGAGGCCTCCTAGGACTTGCTGGGGTTCTTGGCTTCCGCTGACTGAAATCTCAGGACTCCCCCCTCCCCCTGTCACCACCCTGGGTGATGTGGCTATAGACTTGGACAAGTCCCTGCACCTACCTAGTCTCTGGAGTGCCCTCTGCACCCTCCCCCCATAGAGCCACCCCACTGCCGTGACCTCCCTGAATTGCTGTCTCCATCACAGGGTGACCGGGGCATGATGGGACCCCCAGGCGCGCCCGGACCCAAGGGGTCGATGGTAAGGAGCAAGTCTGCATCCCCTTGCCCTCTCCTGTCACAGCCGCGGTGACAGCTCTGCTCTCCTCTGCCTGCGTCCGCGTACCCAAGGCGTTCACGACGACCGGCTCCTTTACATTCCAGGAGGCCCTGGGCTGGGGCTGAGCCGCGGCCGAGGCAGTACTGCAGAAGGAAGAGGCACCTTCCAGAGCTGATTCCTTCTTTTTCATCTCTTTCTTGGTAGGGTCATCCTGGAACTCCAGGTGGTGTTGGGACCCCCGGAGAGCCTGGACCTATGGTAAGCAAAGCCCTCATGTTCCCTGAGCTCAAACCCACTGTCGAGTCATGGTGAAGAGTCCAGGTCTCAAAGTCAGACAGACCGGGAATCCCAGCTCCCCAACTCCCCAACTCCCCGGCTGTATTGTCAGGGCAGATCATTGAACTCTGCACCTAAATTTTGCTCATATGAAAAATAGATGAAATAATCATGGTCATGATAGTGTGACTGCACGGGCGAAACGAAACCAGGCGGCTAATGTTCATTACACAGGGATGGTCATTGCAAGGGAGTGTCATGGTCATCAGCACCTCTGTTGCTTCGTTCATGCACTCAGGAAATACTGTGTCCCATGTGCCGCTCCAGGAGCTGCCGTCAGCAAGGCAGAACGCTGTCCCTGCCCTTTAGGAGCTCGTATTCTGGTGTGGCGGAGAGAGAAGCCAGTAAATACGTGACAGCTGCTATGGAGAAAGCAGGGAAGAAAGTGGGAACTGAAGGGCCAAGGATACGGGGCTCCTGGGCTTCTCATGATGACAGGCACCAGGGATATCCCTGAGGATCCCAAGGCGGGGAGGTGGGAGAGGCGGGGGGCTGGGGGGGGTGTGGCCAGGAGCACCCAGATTCAGGGGTCCCTCCTACTCCCCCGAGGGTGAGGTAGGGTTGGGGGCTGGGTGGCTCTCACCCTGAGCACATGGAGCTTCTGGTCCCTCCACCTCTGCTGGTGGAGGACGGAGGGAATTGGGGCAGGGCACTCACTTGGGCCAAGTCTGAGGCTCAAGGCTGGGAGCCCACTCTGGGGCGAGGGGATGTGGGGGTGGGCTTCAGGCAGGTGGAAAGGGTATGGTGGGAGGGGGACCGGAACAGGCAGGATCCCGGGGCAAGCCTGGAGGGTGATGAGTTCAGGTGCCTTCACAGGCTAGACTGAGGGGCTCCCTGGGGTCTGAGGAAGGAAGAAACGGGAACCTTCGATGGTTTGAATCCAAGGGAAGTGCGTCCACACCAGTTCTCTGAGCCACTTAGGGAAGCAAGGCCAACTCAGTTCCCAAACTTTTCTGTGCACCTGCCGCGTGCTGTGCCCATGCTCAGTCCTGGAGTTGCAAAAATGATACAAAATAGATCCTGCTCTTAAGATTCTCACTGTCTAGTCCTCTCACTCACTAACAGACTTTTACTGAGCACCTACTATGTGCCAGACAGTGCTAGGTGCCCAGGGTAGGGCCGAAGCCAGAGAACAAGGATGCTAGGGGTCTATCATCCAATTCTAGCTGTGCCCCCGGACCTCAGCCTCCCTGAGCCTCCCTCTAGGCTTTCTTCCTCCCATGTCCAACCTCCTCCCCATTCCATTTCCTCAGTGCTTCCATCTGTTCAATGGTTTGGCTCCGACTTAGTGAAATCAAACAGTGAGCTGCCATTTTCAGATCCCAAGGTTGCCATTGACCCTCCTCTGTTGCACTGTGGGGCTGGGCCCTTGGATCTCTTGGGGCTCCTTTCGGACAGCCAGCTGCCCCCAGTGCCACTGGGGAAGCAGGATAGCATGGAGGTCCAGAAAGCTTCAGAATCAGACACATGTGAGTCAAATTCTGGCTCTCCCTTTACTAGCTGTGTGATGGTTGGCAACATTTATAGCATCTCTGAGCCTCAGTTTCCCCATCTGAGTCAGCATAATACCCCCTTCATCATGAGATTGTTGTGAGAAATGAATGATACCGTGCATGATGTAATGCTTAGCAAACTACCTGCATATACTAAGTGCTTAATGAATGGTAACGATAATAATTACTATTACTATTTGTTAGATATGATAATTACCACTATTATTAGTAAGACTGTTACTATGAAAGTGACGTTTCTGATGATACCGTTCACGTCTGATTGGCATTTTCCACTTTTCCAATCACTTTAACATCCATGTTCTCCTACAGTCCACTGAGGTCAGCCAAGGTTATTATCTCCATTATTTGGAGGGGAACAGTCAGGTCCTGGGACCACCAGTTTCTGACCTCCTCTCCCTTTGAGAGCGCTGACAGCAACCCTTTACTGAGGACCTTCCAGGTCATTTCATCTTCCTAGCAACTCTAGGAGTCAGGGACTCTTCTTATACCCATTTTATAGATGATGAAACTGAGGCCCGAAGAGTTTAAGTCACTTGCCAAAGGTCACAGAATTAGTAGGTGGCAGAGTCAGGGTTTGAACCTAGTTCTCTGGTGGAACAGTGTGCTCTTTTAAGCACTCTACGCTGCTGCCTCTGAGTTGAGACTTGGCTCCTGAAATTTCCCAGTGACGCATTGCATGCCTTCTGCAGTCTGAGATCCCTCTATAAAATGGTGCATTCTCACCCAGTCGTCATGTTCTCCCTCACCCGGGAGTCAGATCTGTCTTTTTAGGGGGCCAAGCCCGGGTCCACACCCTGCTTGCTCTGCTGACAAGGGGTCAGGTTGGGACCCAGCGCCTCACATCAGCCCTTTAGCAGTTGAAAGGTCTGTGCCCCCTGAGGCCCTGGGAAGAGAGAAATGGGAGCAGAAAGAGGAGTTTTTCCTGAGGCCCCAAACTGAGCTGGGCCTCTCCCTGGTATTCGGAGGGGGGGATGAGGCCGTCTTTTCTTGTAAAAGGAGCACGCCCAGTCTGAGAATCCCGCGGAGCTGGGAGGCTCCTGCAGCTGTTGGAGGGGTCCTTGGCCAGCCATGCGGCTAAGACACAGCTTGACGTGTGTAGCTGGGGGCTGGAACCTGGGGAGAGAAACCAGGCAGCGAGGCGGCCTGCTTCCTCTCTTCACCTTCTTTCTCTCCTTTCCTAGCCTCTGTCCTCTTCAGTCCTTCCCTTAATTCCTGTCATCGGCCCGCCCTGGGCCAGGTGCTGGGAATTCAAAGAACAAAACCAGCCCTGTTTTTTCTTTCCCTCCCTCCCTGTCTCTTCTTGTCATTCCTTCACCAAACTGAGATAACCCTGGCGGGGGGCGTCTTCCCCGGGCCAGGCCCTGCTCCCTTCTCTTTGCCTCCCCCACCGACTTCTCCACCCAACCTCTCCCCCTCCCCCCTCCACACGTGCTTCCTGCTCCCCCCACCCCACTTCAGGGCTCTGGTCTGGTTCTGCCCTCTCTTACCCTCCCTGGCTCTTCCTGCCCTGGGCAGACCCTTCTGGATGCTTGCAGGTAATATTCAAGGTCAGGGTCGGGGGACAGAACTTGGGACCCCATATTCTCCTTGCTGATGGAGAGAGAAAAGGGGAAGTGGGAGTTGGAGATTTTGGTCAGGAATGTCCTCATAGCTGCCGGTTGTTGATTTTGAGATAAAGAAGGAAGCGGCTTATCTGTCCAGGATGCCTTCTCTCTGCTGCCGGATCCCCAGGCGCTGACTCCTGCTCAAGGTGGCAGCACGTCCGCTGCTTCTCCTGGCGGACAGATCTTCCCACTAGGCCCAGTCCTTCCATCTGGAGCTGCTGGGCTCGGGAGTGGCCGCTTGTGAACAGCGCCTGTTTGAGGCTGCAGGCCTAGCCTTCGGTGTTGTACCTGCTCCCTAAAAGGGGCCTTCTCCAGACTCTTTCTCCTCCCCACAGGGTCCTCCAGGATCTCGAGGCCCGCTGGGCATGAGGGGAGCAAAGGGACGCCGGGTAAGTGTGGCCCAGCCCCCGGGGGCAGACATCTGCTGGAGAGACCCCTCTTGGTCCTTGCCCTCCGCCCAGCCCTGAGATCTGTGACTTTCACAGCGACAGCCTCCTCCCAGACCTGGCTCTCCGTGTGGGACCCCCACCCATCTTTCCCAGCCCATTGCTGAGCACCACGCCTTGCCGTCCAGCAGGAACAGAGGGGCTCTGTGGTGCCGATGCTTTGACCATTCATGTGTTTGCTCATGCATTCATTCACCTACAATTTAGCACCTGCTCTGGGCCGGCCACTGTTGGAGGCTCTGTAGATATCACAAGAACAGGACAGGCAGGACCCTTGCCCGGCTTCATGGCTCAATCGAGTAGGTCAAACAGACAGTACAGGGTCATTAGCACGTCGATGGTGGAACCACACGCAGCTTGGGAGCCTGGAGGAGGCACCTCGCCTGACCAGGGTACAAGGGAAGGCTTCAAGGAGAGGGTGATGCTTGAGCTGATGCCCGGTTCCAGGCAGAGGGAAAGCCTTAAGGTGAGAAGGAACGGCATGTTTAGGGATTCCCCACTGGTTCAACAGAGGGGCAGGAGAGAGGGATAAGACCAAGAATTAGCAGGTGTCAAGCCAAGCAGGGCCTCAAACACCACAGCTAAGCCTATGGGCTATGTTCCCAGGGTAGTGGGGAGCCGCAGAGGGTTTTATGCAGGGCTGGCCCTGAGCACGGTAGCTAGAGGTAATCACTAGTACTTACTCTGTGCCAAGCACTATCACGTACATTGACTCAGCTACTCTTCAGCACTACCCTATAATGTAGGTGCTATTCTTAATTCCCATCTTACAGATAAGGAAACTTAAGGCACAGAGAGGTTAAGTCACCTGCCTCAGGTTGCACAGCTAGAAAGTGGCAGAACTGTGATTTGAACCCAGGGGATCTGACCCTTTTGCATACTGAAGGCGGGGAGGGCAGATGGAGTGGTTTCCTGCCCCCAGTGGGTGTCCAGGTGCCAGGCCAGGCAGCCTTGTGAGAAGAAAACAAGGTGGCACAGTGGCCCAGGCAGCCCAGGCCTGATATTCAAGCTCATACCAGGGGATCCGAGATGATTATTCTCTTCTTGGCTGAATTTCAAGTAGTTTAAAAATTTCCCCTGAACGGGGTGCTCTGAGCAGTCTGCCTCGGAGAGGCGAGCCTCAGAGGCATTCCCCTGGCCTGGCAGGACCCCTCCCAGTGCCATGTCCTGGTCTCTGCGAGTAGCCAAGACCCTTTGGCAGCCGGGTTGCACCCTGACCCTCTGCACATTCCCTCCTGCCCGGGAAGCCAGGTTGGCTGGAGGCGGAGCTGTGCTGGCCCAGGCCCTGCCCCGCACAGCCTGCCAGATGCAGAGGCTCAGGCCTCCGTCAACTCACTGAGCCCCTCACAACCGTCGGACCTCCCTTCCCGGTGGTGGCTTGAAGAATGTATCTCCTGCTTGAGGCAACCCAGGCTCCCAACCACATCAAAGTCTCCGGGGCTGGAAGGGGAGCTTCAGGAACATGAGCCCCGCCCCCTGCTGGGTTTGGCAGGAATGCAAAACCTGTGGGACCCACCCCCTGGGTCCCCTGCCTGACAGGCCACCTTTGGCCACTTCACAGATGGGGTCACTGAGCGGGGCGGTGTTGGGGGGACTAGAGAGGCACCCGCTGAGCCTGTGAAAGACCTCAGTTCTGGGCAGGCCCCCTGTGCAGCTCCTGGCTTGCCCTGGGACCATAGCAAGGCCTTGTTGATCTCCAGGCCTCAGTTTCCCCGAGTGTGCTGTGGGAAATGAGCTTGGAGGTCTGCAAGGCCCTGCCTGCTTTTCTGCCCATGTGCAGGACGGGCCCTGCTGCCCAGCCCACTGCCCCCAGCCCCCTGCCCTGGGAAGAACGAGCACTAAGGGGTCGAGGCCAGGGCCAGGATGGGGCCCCAGACCCTCAGCTCTTGGTAGAGCTGTTGACCAAGGTCTGGGTCCATGGGCCACGAAGAGCTGGGGCTATGGGGTCACACAGGCATAGCAGCAAGTCTCAGCCTTCCCAGTTACCAGCTCTGGGACCTCAGGCCAGTTTCTTAACCTCTGTAAGGCTTGGTGGATGACATTAGGAGCAAGTTGGAAGGAACCAGACTTTGAACCCAAGTCAGCTGAATGCCCAGTTTTTCCACCACTACCTGTCATTGTTTATCAGTGTGGGAGTGAGCTCCCTGTCACAGGGGGTGTGCAGATTAGAGCCCGGGGCAGGGTGTTGGAGGAGACAATGTCTAAAAGCCCTCTTACCCGGGAGACTCCGCTATCTCCCTCCAAAACCCACTTTGAGGGAGTCGTGAGGATTCTGTGATCCAGGTGCCTGACACTGAACTCTGCTCCTGTGAGTGGGACTTAAGAGCTCGGCAGACCTGGCCTTGAATCCCAGCTCCTCCCCTGACCTCGGGCAGTCGATTCGCCCTCTCTGAGGCCCCAGGGTTTCCTCTATAAGAGGGGTCGGCAACAGAACCGACCTCTTTGGATGGCTGTGGGGATAGAATCCCTTTGACAGCACCTCGAGTGGTAAGCACCTGGAAGGGCAGCGGTGTGTAGCAAGGGCTGGGCACACGTTCACTCCCTTTCCATCCCTTTTTCACAAGAGCTGCGATTGGCCAGATTTTCTGTCCCCTGGGGCTCCTCCCAGCCAAGCCAGATGCCCAACCTGGCTGGGAGGCAGCCCCGCTGTGACTGCAAACATCTTCCCGGGGAGTGGCTACAAGAGAACAGATCTGTGGCTCTGACAGAAACCCAGACCTGCCTCCAGCAGGGTGGGCTGGCCCGTGTTCATTTGGGGAAGGAGGGGGCAGGACTGAGGCACCCACAGGACAGAGGACGAGCTGCAGAGTGGCCCAGAGCAAGGGTTAGGCTGTGCACTGCCTTCGTGCCTCTCCCTGCACAGCGGAGCTGGGGAGGGAGAGTGGCTGGGGCCCCTTTGCCTCCTCCTCCTTCCAGGGAGGAAAGGTTAACCCTGTTTCCCCCCAGCCAGCCCCAGCTTCTACCTGAGCTCTCTGGTGGTCCAGGGGATAGCAGAGTCTCCCAGGTAAGAGGGATTTTAGATATTGTCTCCTCTAACACCATGTCCTGGCCCTGACCTGCATACCCCCTGTGACAGGGAGCTCACTCCCACACTGATAAATAGTGACAGGTAGTGGTGGAAAAAAAATGGGCCTCTGGCTGACTTGCATTCAAATTCTGGCTTCTCCACATACTAGCAGGGCAACCACAGGCTATTTCCTTATTTGTTAAATGAGGAAAATAGCTTTCACTATTACTGCTACTGCTGCTGTTGTCGATGTTATTACTATTATTATAGATCTCATAACGTTCCTCCCAGCGAGGCTTTGATTCCCAGGAGAAACAGGGTGCCATGTGATTCAGGCCAAGCCCTTGACACCTCTGGGCCTCCGCTCCACTCCCAGAGCTGTCCCTTTCCAGGAAGGTTAATGCCTCAGGTAGAGACAGAGGTCAGGGGCCAGAAGCCATCTCTCAGGAGGGCCCGGATGCCCACCATCAGCTCAGCTTCTGTCCCGGCTCTCGTGACCTGGGATGCCCTACATCCTAACCTGTGTCTGTCTCCACAAGGCCCCTGTCCATGAGTCAGGGGCGGTAAGTCTAACACGTGGTCTGACAGGGTCCATCTGAGACTGAGGCCCAGATAGAGGAAGGGGCTTTCCTGGGGTCACACAGCAAGTCGGTAGCAAAACCAGGACTTGCACCCACACCCTCTAATCAAACCTCATCTTGAACCCGTGAAAATTCTGAGCCTCGTATAAGCTGCCTCTTATGAGGAAGGGAATGAATCCAGGTTTGCCAGGCCGTTGCTCTGCGCCCCTGCCCCTGGGGAGCCTGCAGCCCCCTCTGGAGGAACCAGATATTCTGAGCACTTACTACATGCCAGGTGCTGAGCTGCCCGTGTGCATTATCTCCTCCTGCCTTGAGGGGGTGGTTTCTCGTCCCCATTTCAGAGATGGGATAACTGAGGCTCAGCCAGGAGCAGCCACTTGTCCCTGAGACACAGCATTTCCTGAGCAGCACTGTGCCTAGTGCTGGACCCCTAATAGATTCTGGGCCAGGGCCTGAGAAACTGGGCACAAAGACTCCCAGCCCGTGGTCTCCTGGCCCAGGGTGATTTCATCAGTGTGGTGCTATTTACGGCCGCAGCGTCGAGCGGAAGCAGCTGACAAGAGGAATTGTCACTTTTTCTGGTTCAACTATTAATTGAAAGTTTCCTTGTTCAATATTTAAATGATTTCTCCATGTTGCTTTTTCTCATCCCTCATATCCCCTATGCCCAGACGCTTCCCTGGCCCCCTTGTGTGCCTGGTCCCCTCGCTCCCAGGCTGGGGCGGGTCAGCCTCCTTCACAGGATCCTCTTTGTCTCCCCAACACGGCCTCTCTGGCCCCCTGCAGAACAAACACCACACTGTTCTCCATGGTGGACCCCAGGGGACCCCATCCCATCTGTGTCTCTCTGGGAGGCCCATGGAGGGGACACAGGGGGCAGTGGGTAGAACCCTGGAGGGAATACCAGCTGCTAATGTGCTAAGGGACCTTGGACAAATCACTTCCCTTGCAGGGCCTCAGTGTTCCCATCTGTGCAGTGTGGGGAAGAGGGGATTCTGCCTGCCCCAGGGGCCTCTGAGTTCTCAAAAGACCAAGAATCCTGTCTCAGAGGTCAGACCTGAACCCAGAACTCCAGGGAACAGCTGCCCTGTCCTTCCCCCCTCCTCATGTGAGCTGGGCCAGATTAGCTGCACATCTGGCTGGAGAGGGGGCTGTTCCACATATCTGGCCACGTGTAGACCCTCCCCAGGTCGTCCGTCCTCTGCCAGTTTCCCCTAAGGGCTGTGGTCCACAAACTGCTTCTGCCCCACGTGTGCTCTGGGAAGAGCAGGCGACAGCAGTCTGAAGACCTGGCTGTGGGGACTTGGCCTCGTGTCTCTTGGCTCTGCCCTCAGTTTCTGCATCCGTGGAATGGGTTGGCTGGCTGAGCCCCAAGGTTTCTTTAAACAGGGGTTAAATGCACCACCAGCCCCACTCCAGGATGGCAGGGCCCCTAGCCAAGTCCACCCACGCTACGCCCTGCGCAGAGCCATCTCAGCAGGCACACTGCACTGGGTGACCCACCTGAGGGTGGGGGTGCACAGGAAGTGCGAGGTGGAGGGAGCCCCCCGCTTGTGCAGGGCTCTGGGCAGCCCCGCCCTCCTGGTTCCCAGCCCGAGGGAGACCCCTACTGTCCACTGTGCTAGTCCCTTTTTCCTATTCCAGGGACCCCGAGGACCAGATGGACCAGCTGGGGAGCAGGGGTCCAAGGGTCTGAAGGTACCAACCCCCGTGGCTTTCCCTTCCTCTCACCTCCTGTGCTGGGTCAGGAACCCAGGAACCCCGGCTCACAGCCTCCTCAGTGACAGACCCCTTTGGGACAGCAGGGCATCCCAGAGAGGCTGCAGGGCACGTTCCTGAGAGCTCATCCGGCCACTCTTCCTGATGCTGGCAAGCCCCCAGCATGGGGGCAGGGAAGGGAGATCAGACTGAGAGAGAAAAAGCACATGAATGAGACAGAGTGAGGAGGAATCACGCATGGCCTCTGACCCCCAAGCCCCTCCCGGGCCCCTGAGAGCCGAGACTGCTTCTGACCCCTTCAGGACCCGGGGGTCCTTGGTTCTCGGCCCAGAGCACCTGGTGACTATGGCGAGCCCCTCCCCTGAGTTCTCCCGTCTGCACACTGGGGAGGGGGTGGTTGCCACGACCCCATGGGTTCCTTAGATCTCCTGTGGGAGCGGGCGTCCCTTCTCCGTGAAGGGTCCTCCCCAGCACCCTCTCCCAACCTCATGCTTTGCTTCCTGCAGGGCCCCGCAGGACCACAGGGCAGACCAGGCCAGCCTGGGCAGCAGGTATGTCAGGCCGAGGCTGCCAGCCCCTCTCCCCACTCCCTGCTTTGTCATACATGCTTCTAACAAACCCAAATGTGCTTCCAGGGCGTGGCTGGCGAGCGAGGGCACCTGGGCACACGAGGCTTTCCTGTAAGTAGCACCGGTTCATGAAGTTCTCTCCGTGGGACTTCGCGGGGAGAAAATAACCACTTTAGCCAAGTTCCCATCCTGCTGTGGAAATCCCGAAGGTTCTAGCTGCCCACTCCTGCCCTGAGGACTCTCCAGTATGTCTCCTCCCCTCTGGAACTCAGTCTCCCGTCTGTCACAGGGCAGAGGGTGGGGTCGGACCCTCATTTGCTACGACAGCTTGACTGAGACCCAGGGGACAGGCAGGGTAGAGAAGGCCATGGAGGGACTAAGGTCACCTTTGTTTGTCCCTGCAGGGCATCCCGGGTCCCTCCGGCCCCCCAGGTACCAAGGGCCTCCCAGGAGAACCGGTAAGTGCCCTTGCCCTCTCTCTTTGCATCTTTGCCCCTGGCAGGCTGGTCTCAGCTGGGTCACCCACCCGGGGGTGTGGGTCCTGCAGTCAGACAAGGAGAGGGGCTGGAGAGGGACAGTGCCGGGGCTCTACCGCCCCGGGGGCGGGTCAGGGAGAGAGCCCTGGCCAGGGAGGTCAGGAGCTCTGCGTTGAGTCTAAGCTCCCTTGCCTTCCAGCCTCAGTTTTCATGCCAGTAAGATGGGAATAATTGTTCCTACCTTTACACCCTGTTGTGAGGATGAAATAAGAAGATGTGTGTAGAGTGCTTGGCACAGGGAGAAGCGGAGGGAACGGAGTCCTTCAGGTCTCCGAAGGAGGGAGGGCAACATGAGAATAAACTAACACGCTGAGCGGGCACTGCGGAGTCCAGCGTGCCCAGAGTGGAGAGAGCTGGACCTCAGGGAAGGCAGGAAGAGGTCGCAGGGGCCAGTCACCCGAAGCTGCGGACAGAGTTTGCTGTTTGTCCCAACGGCAATAGTGAGCTATTGAGAGGTTTGAAACAGAGAGCCCTGCAGAAGATCTCGCGGGAAGGGTGGGTTTGGGAGGACATCCCGTGTGTTGGGGAGCCCTGCGAGGAGGCTGTGGAGGGTGCTTCTAGTGGTGGAGAGGAGAGCACAGTCTCGGGGCCCAGGAGGAGGAATCTGGGTAGGGCAGGGGGAGGACTGGAGGCCGCGCTATAGCTCCACGTCTGGAAGCTCAGGTAGACGCCCTTTTGAACAATGGACTGACCAAGACTGAGTGGGTGAAAGGTCATTCCAGGCAGAGGGGACAGAGTGAGCAAAGCTTGGGAGCCCGAAGGCTTCTGAGTAGGGGAGGCCGCCCTGGGTCTTAGGTAGGTGACTAGGAGAAGAGGCGGAGGGGTTGGTGCGAGTGCACTGGACAGGGGCTGCGGGGAGAGCTGCAGGCACCAGGACCCTCGGCGAGGGGTGGGTGAGGGCATGGGCTGCAGAGTCCTGGATTCTACGGGTTCTCTCCCTCACCCGCCTCTCCAGACTGCATTATTGAGCCTTAGACCCCAAAGAGGGCCCAGGCTGGCTTCTCCCAACTGTCTGTCTATCTTCCAGGGCCCTCAGGGACCCCAGGGGCCAATTGGCCCTCCAGGAGAGATGGGACCCAAGGTGAGTGCGGAGGACCCTTGTTCGTCCCGTGGTGCTGCTGGGGAGGTAATCAGCCCGTCCCGGCCGTCCTCCTCCAGGGCCCCGTCCTGTGTACTGCAGAGACTGATGGGGAGAGGCCCTGGCAGAGAGGGCAGATCCACCATGATGCCGTAGGCGGAGGGGCTGGGCTCCCAATCCCGGGGGCAGCGGGTGGGATGCAGCTGTGCCAGGACCAGCATGGGGGTTGGCGGTGCCTCTTTTTCGGCACCATGGAGAGCAGCAATGCCCCCTGCCCTGACCCTGCTGGGATTTCACCCCGACACAGAGGTTTGACTGCAGAAGCAGTCCCCTTAAGATCATGCAGCGAGGAGCTTGGAAGGGGCCTCAGACACCCGTGCCTCACCCAGAGGAGAAAACAGCCCCAGGGTTTATGCAGGGGCTGCAGCCATGCCAATGGTGGTAACTCAGGATCCCTCCCGCCCTTGTCATCCTGGCCCAGCTGCAGAGAGAAGGGCAGGAATCCCTCGGCCCTGAATGCAGCATCCGTTGGCTTCCTCCTCTGTTGTTACGTGAATCATGAAATTTTCCTCCGCATGCTTGCCAATGGGCTCCTCCTGGGCAAACCACACTCATGGGGCTCCAGCAGTCCCTGGGCAGCCCCGGCGCTCAGCAGCCTGAGCCCAGTCACCCCCATCTGACTTGTCCCAACTCTAAGCTCCCAGAAGGCTGCAGCCTGCTCCCAGCTCTGTGTCTCTCACGCTGAGTGACCTCGGGCATGTCCCTTGCCGTCTCTGGGCCTGCCTCAGTTATCTCCTCCCTTACAACCAGGGCCCAGCCCTTGCTCTAGGAAGGACCAATGGCATTTTCTTGCAGGGGCTACCAGGTGCAGTGGGAGAACCAGGCCTTCCCGGGGAAGCTGGAATGAAGGTAAGGTGGGATGAAAGAAGAGAAAAATGGCTTGTTGAAACCAGCTCCCAGCTGGCGGCCCCATCGTCTCCGTGGAGGAGAAACAGGCCTTTCTTGTGCCCGGGATAATGGGTTCTCTGTGCTCCCGGCTGGGGAGCAGGGCCTGGCCATGGCCACAGCGGATGGCCCAGCCAGCCCGGAGCCCCCATCCCTGCCCCCTGTCTGGCAGTGTTTTCTCTGGCACCTGCCCCACGCTGGGACGGCCATACCTCCTGGCCTCCTGCGATACCATCTGCATTTCAGCACTGGTGCCCCTCATTACCTGCAGGGAAACAGGAGCCCATGGATCCCTGGGCTCTGGGGAGAGACCCCTCCCCGCACTGCTGTTGGAAGAGGACCTGCTCCCTATGCAGGCCCCGGAGGCCTGGGACTGTCAGTCTTGACGTAGTTCCAGAATCCTTTGCTTGAATAATGCAGGAAACCAACCCATATATAAAACAGGTAGTAATGGGGTGGTTCTGGCCGCGGCAGGGCTGGGGGCCCGGAGCTCTGCCTCCTCTCTGTGCCCTCAGACACCAGCAGGGAGAGAGTGTAGCTTGGAAATCCCCACGTGAGAAGGACCCTTCTGGGGTCTTTTGGAGGAGCTGGGTGACATTGATTCTGGTTCATTTAGGGCCTCTTCCTTCTTTGGGTTTCTCTCCAAGGTTCTCAGGGAGGGAGAAAAAAGAAGGTGGTCAGCCTCAGAGTTGCCATCTCTGCATCCGATATTCCCTGGAGCCAAACTACCCAGCTTTGGATCCTGAATCTGTCACTTACTAGCCTCAAGAGCTCGGGCTGGTTACTTAAGCTGCGGTCTCTCTGTCTCTTCCTTTGTAAAAGAAGATATCTCTCCTGGCAGGGTTGTTGTGACAGTTAAATGTGTGAAATGAAAAGGCACTTAGAACAGCACTATGTAAGTGTGAGCTGAGCTGTGATGGTGGTGGTGATGCTGGCGGTCGTGATCCTGACCTGTCCAGGGCTTCTTGGGAACCGGGGCTCTGGTTGGCATTTTACAATTTCTCTCTGGTCCTGGGGAGAAAGAGCTTCCTCAGCTCCACTCCCCGCTCCTCCCACGTCAGAACCAGTGAGAACAAGAAGGTGAGGGCTGGGGCTGGTCCCATCCCCCTACCCATGGACTTGTGTTTGGCTTCTCCTAGGGTGACCTTGGGCCTCTGGGCACCACTGGGGAGCCGGGCCTCATCGGGCAGCGGGTAAGTCGAAGCAAATTCATTCTCCCTGGAAAGTCCCACCCCTCCCTGGCTGTCTGGAGGGGGGGAGGGCTTTACTCAGCTTCCCTGAGCCTCAGTTTCCTCAGCTGCAGAAACAGACTGAATCTCTGCAGCCTTATCCGGTCTCCCTCGGCGGGCCAGCATCTCCACAATGCAGAGGCGCTCCTCAGAGAAAAGCATTCTGTGGTCAAAATGTTTGAGATTCTGTGTGCTCGGTGTTCCCCCTTACACGTTAGCAGTAGCGTTTTCAAGGCTCTGAGAAGGCCTGCAACCAAGAAATTGGCGTTTGGGGAGGGTTAATCCACAGTCTCCAAACTTATTTGACCTCCAAGTGCTTTTATTGAAAAACACCTCTTACCATCCCTAAAACTGTTCCATGGAAGGTTATCTGAAAGGTTATCTTCCCCTTTACCAAAAGAAACCCACAGAGTTTGGCTTCCTCTGAGAAGGTTTGGGATGCCTCTGTGTCCACCTGTCTATGCTCTGTGCCTGATTTATAAGATCCCTGTCTGAATGGAGACCCCAGGGTGCTGTGAGAGATACAGAGCAGGCATCCTCTAGCATCTTTCAGATGGGGAAGGTGCAGCCCAGGAGTGAGGGGGAGTTAGTGTGGGGGGGCTTGGCTCATGGAGACACCAGGCCCCCAGTCCGACTTCTCATTTTTCCCTTTTTCCAATGCCTCATGTTACTCCCTGCCCGAAGTTAAGAGGCTCCTCAAATTGAGTTAAGACATAGAATGAGAGGAGAGGGCCACAGGGCAAGAGAGGATGAGCATGGAGCTTGAAGTCTTCAGATGGCAATCTTGTCTGTCAAGGAAGATTGAGCAGTACAGTTTCTTGGAGAGCCATGTTAAGAAGGATCCTGAGGCTCACTAGGAAAGAGAATGACGTGCAGTCACGTGATGCCACTGTGTGCCAGGCACGTCACAGCAGTGAGTAACAGAAGGCCCTGTCCTCATGGAGCCACATTCTAGTAGATAGATTAGTGATGTCTGCCATGGGCACAAGAGGGGTGGAATCTACACACCTGTCCTCCCATCTTTGCCATTCCTGCATCTGATGACTTCTGAGGCCCCTTCCAGCTCAGATGCTGAACAGCTGTGAAAAAGCAGAGAGACACAAACTTAACTTGACAGCCGTTTAGATAACTGAGGCATCCAAGGGCATCTTTGGAGCTAGAAAGGCAAGCAGGGAACCTGGCTTAAGGTCAGATGGGATTCAGGGTCTTGGTATCATTCCCACACTTGCTGGCAAGAAAGTCTGAGGGATGGCCTCACTTTCCTCGTCTGAGAACTGAGATTCCACCAAGGCACTCCATGAGGGCTCACTCCAGATTCCAGGAAGAGTATATCTAATGGCTACTATCTGTGGGGTGCTTATACTGTGTCTCATAGGAACCCTTAAAAGAAGGGTTCTCATTTTCAGATGAGAAAATAGACACCCATAGGGGCTAAGGACCTCCCAGGTCCTTGTGCTTGTGGCCAGACTACCAGTGAATGGGAAGCCCAGTGGAGGCATCGAGATCTGTCTGACGTCAAAACCTTTTCAACCAGTAGGCTGCTCTACCTGCCCATTCCAACCAGCCCACCTAGACACAGGACCAGCACCTTCTAACTCGTGCAGCCCCTACCTCACCCCACCCTGCACACAGAACAGGCTGTGGCTTGGGGGTCTGCTCCACTGTTTACTGGCCATGCCAGGCCTTCCAGGCCCCTCCTACCAGGAGATCAGGGGTTGGGGTCTTGTCCCAAGGAGGAGGAGGACGTAAAACACACTGGGACCCCCTCCCCAGTAATGTCTCCTCATCTTTCCCCACTACCCTTTCCAGGGAGAGCCAGGCCTCGAGGGTGACAGTGGCCCCGCAGGGCCCGATGGGCTGAAGGTAAGCGTCCTTCTGGTGCAGAGTCTGGGGGGAGAGAATGTTCTGGAACTGCCTTCTCCCTCTGCCCCCACTGTCCTCCCATCCAAGTCTTAAGTTTTCCCCCAGAAGCACCATGTTCCCATAAGCTCTGAGGTCAGCCCTCCTACTCCCAGGGAGGGCAGGATGGGTGGGGGTGAGCCCTGTCCAGCACCCGCCCTCTACCCTGCTCAGGCAAGACCAGGGGCCAGCCCCACCTTCCACTCCTCACTGCCACCCTTCTCCTTGAAACTGCAGCTTCTCTTGGCTCAGAGAATCCCTGCTGAATCCCTGCTCTGTGCCAGGCCCAGAGCCAGCAGCTTTGATATCTGTTATCCTCCAAACATCCTAAAAGATCAGGAGAACAAAAATAATCACCACCCATGACCCGTAGCCACTATTTACGGAGAACAAGGCACATGTGTACCAGGGACTGTGCTAAGCCCTTTGTAGGTATCATCTCAATTAGTGCTATGGGGTAAAATCTGTCTTTGGATGAGGAAACTGAGACTCGGAGAGGTTAAACCGCTTGTCCAAGGACACACTGCTAGTAATTGGCACAGGCAAGACCCAAGCCTCGGCTACCTCTCTGCACCATGCGCCCATTCTAAAGGTGAAGAAACTGAGGCTCAGGCCGAGGTGTATTCATCTACAGTCTAGCGCTGTGAGTGGAAAATCCAAAATTCAAACCCAGGGCTCACTGGCACCAAAGCATGTGGGCCTGACTCAGCCCTGCTACATTCCATAGATTCATCTGTCAGCCACAGATGCTGGGGCCTTAAGGAGGCGCCAGGGCTCCCCTGAACCCCTGGGCAGGTTCACTCTCTGACTTACCCGCCCTGGCCTAGTCCTGGACCATTAGGTGGGTTTTCCCCAGGGCTGACCTGTCAGCTGCCCAGCTCAGGATCCCAAGTGCCACATCCCAGCATTCCCTTGGTTAGCTATTGACTCTCCATGTGACCTCAGATAAGCACCCCTCTTATCTGAGCCTCTCTTGCCCCATCCCCAGACCTCCATCCACATAATTGCCCTGGGTCCGGGGCTTCCCCACCTCCCAGGATGCCTCTGTGACAAGCTCCTGTCTGGCTTCCCATCAACCTGTGTTTTGCTTGCAAGGTCGAGAGCGCCCCCTGTCTGCCATCTGTCAACCTTCTCTCACCTCCAGCCCTGCTGTATCCCAGGGTGTAACTGGGTCTGGCTCCGGAGACCCAGAGCACTTGATGGCTTCTCCACACCCTTTGCCAAATGTCTGCGTGAGTCGTGATGAATGCTGACGAACATTCTGGCTAAAATGCTTGGTGTACTCACCATCCTTGCATCACCTGCCTTAAGAGCTTTACATGAATTGACCCATTTCATCCTCCCAGTAATCCTCCGAGCTGGATTCATTACCATCCCCACTCGACAGATGAGGAAACCGAGGCACAGTGCGGGGACCTCCTTCGCTTCTGGGCAGCCACCTTTCTTCTCCTTGGAATCTTTGCTGAGGTGGGATGGGAGGGGGTCTTCCAGACTTGGGTGTCTCACACAGTCTTTCCTGCTCACTTGTCATGGCTCCTCAGCCCTGGCTGCTTCTCTCACTCCCTCCGAAGCCAGTGCCACCCTAGACCTTGGGCCGGAGTAGTCTGGCAGATGTACGGCATCCTCCCAGGTCCTTGTGTGAATCCAGGAGAGAATCTGTTTCCTTTATGATGTTTGTCCAAGCATCAGCTTCATGGTGAAACAACCTCTCGGACATGCACAGCACTTTATAGTTGATGCTGATGATGTCTTTTGAGATAACCAGCTGATGGTGGCAACAGTGGTGGTGATTCCTAGTAATAAGTAATGTTTACCCAGCGCTCGTGCACTGGATGCTAAGCTATCATTTACATGGATTAGCTCTTTTCACTCCCCACAGTAACCCTTTGGTGCTTATTTTGCAAATGGGGAAACTTGCCCAAGTCACACAGCTATTGAGAGGTGGCAGCAAGATTTGAATCCACGGGTGAGGAAGGTATCGTCCCCTGAGCAGAGAACCTTGGAATTAGAAGGAACCAGAACCCAAGGTCTCACCCATGCTCTGCCGTGGACTCACATGTGGTACTAGGAAGTCTGTACCTCTCTCTGGGCCTCAGTTTCCCCATCTGTAAGTAGGAGGGTTGAGCTAGGCAACTTGTAAGGCTCCTCTGAGCACTGACAGATGTCCTGGGTTCTGGGATTCCCTAGCCCTCCATCCCTCAGACCCCATTCTGCATGGGATCCACAGGGTCGCCCACCCCAGCTGTGTGGGAGCCCAGGCTCTGGGGGTCTGGGTAGTCTCTGGAGCCTGTGCCCCTGCAGGGCCCAGGCTAGGGCCCCTCACAGAAATCCAGCCCAGCCACCTGGAATGGGCTGCCTGCCTCTGAGAGCTAGGAGAGCAGGTGGCCAGGTTGACAGGCCAGAAGGAGAATCCTGGAGCCAAGAGAGTCTGCAAGTGGGGCATCAGGGCCGGCCCCGTCTCCCTGCCAGGCTGAGTTTGGAATCTGAGAATCTCCGTGCGAAGGGACCTCAGACACCAACCTGTCCGACCCTTTCCTGGTGCCCAGATCTGCTCTGCACTGGCCCACACCTCAGCTTGGAGCTTCCCTCCCTCATCTGTGTCATCTCTGGACACCTCTCATTGGACGTCCTCCTGGACCAGAGCTAGAAACTACCCCGGCCATCCTGCGCCCCAGCTGTTCACGCCCAGAACCTGGGGCCCCAGCAAGACCAGCCTGTGGGCTGTGCTCTCCGCGGTCTGGTTCCCAGGCTCCAGCTGCTTGCCCTGTGCACCGTACTCTTTCTCCTGGATGCACACCAGTTTATCAGCGTCCCTCATAAAGTGTGGCACCGGAAAACAAAAATGGCAAAGACGCTCTCTGCCTCTCTGAACCTCTCCTCTGCCCACCCCTTCCTCCTACCCTTTCCTGGGGGCCTCTCTGTACCGTCACAGCTCAGCCACCTGCAGACTGGCCACAAGCCCCAGTGGAGGTGGCCTTGTGATGGGCGCTGCCCCGCTCCTCCCCCCCCCCCCACTGCCCCTGCTGCACCCCCTGCTCTGCTCATGGGGCCGAGGGCAACAGCCCATGCCCCATCCTGGCACAGCCTAGCCTTCCAGAACACGGCCTGGAATGGCAAGTGATATGTAAGCGTTCGCTGCCACCCACTCAACAGGGGGAATGTACCGCAGCCAGTGAGAATGCGAAGGATGCGGGGCAGACAGCAAAGGGAGCGCGTACTCACAGTAAACAGAGTAAGACGTTAAAAAAAAAAAATAGGTGGAAACATGCAGTGCAGTTGGATTATGCCTTTAAAGCTAAATTTACTAACTTCGTTGCTGTGGAACAGTTGTTCCACTGCTCTGAGCCTGGTATGTAGCAATCGAGACGGTTACCTTCTACTTATTATTGTAAACTGTTTGTGTAAGTGAGGGTTGAAAATACAACTCAGAAGCATGGAAAGAGTTTGTTCCAAGAGGTAGAATCGGGTGAATTTTTTCCTTTATAAAAATTTCCTTCAGCTTCTTGGGACATCCCTGGCGGTCCAGGGGTTAGGACTCCATGCTTCCACCGCAGGGGGCGTGGGTTTGATCCCTGGTCGGAGAAATAAGATCCCACATGCTGCGTGTGGGGCAGCCAAAAAGAAAAAAGAGAAGGAAAAAAAAGTTTAAAAAAATTTCCTTCGGCTTCTTAAGACTCTTGTCCTCCCAGTGTGTCTACAGCATTGGGGAGAAATCGTCCTACTCTCCCAACCTGTTTCTTTCCTGTAAACTCCACGGGGTGGGCGTGGTCAGGGTCGTCTCTTCTCTCTGAGCAGCTCCCTCCATGGCCCAGGCATGGACACTAGAAACTGTCACGTGCTGCGTGCTGTCTCTACCAGGCTGACCCTTTGGGCAGAACCATCGGGGGAATCCAGGGGCAGGTCTGCCGTGGACATCCAAATGGAGCCCTGAGGTTTGGCGCCTCTGATGGACTTGGTGACACTTATTCTCTCTTTCTCTCTCTCCCCTCCTCATGCCTTTTCAACCCAGGGGGACAGGGGTGACCCTGGGCCCGACGGTGAACGTGGCGAGAAGGGCCAGGAGGGACTGAAGGGTGAGGACGGGCCGCCTGGCCCCCCTGGCATCACTGGCATCCGGGTGAGTGTGCACAGCTGTGTGCCAGCACTTGGGACTCCTGGGTGAGAATAACACTTGGGCCTGTTCAGGCAGTTGGGTGGGAGGTCTTTTGACTGCTGCTGCCAGAGGGTCTTGTGCTGTGATCCTTCCTTCACATGAGAGTTTCACGGAGAACCAACCTGACTGTGTCCCTCCCCGGCCTAACCTTCCCACGCCTCCCGAGTGCCCACAGGAATAACATCGGTCTCCTTAGCCTGGTTGCCGTGCCCTGCACAAACCTGGCCCCTGCTGACCTCGTCCTGCCCACCCCCACATTCAGCCACACTAAACTTAGCAGGAGAGGCACTGGCCCACTTCTCCATCAGCAGCTTGCTGTGTGACCTTTCACTTGCCCTTGCCCTCTCTGGGCCGCACCCTTGGTATGATGAAGGATTTGGAAGAATGTGCACTGAGATCATTTTGAGGTCCAGTGTTGCAGGGGCTCTTTCTCAGTGAACTTTTGAGCATCATGACTGTGGAATGGGCAGCAACATGTGGCAGAAATAGCCCTGACCCAGAGTCCAAAGGCTGGGTTCTTGCTCGAGCACCCACTGTCAACGTGACTTTGAGCACATCACTGCCTCTCTCTGAGCCTTGTTTTTTTTTCATCTGAAGAGTTGATGAAACTTTGGATAGGAAAGCACTTTATAAAATGCACCAGAAATATAAAAAATTATCTTTATGAATTTGGAGGAGCAAGTGACTGGAAGCCGGTGGTGGCGGTGATGGTGATGGTGGCGATAGAAGTGATGGTGGTGGTGTTAGGGTGGTAGTGACGGTGGTGGTATTGTTGTTGGTGATGGTGGTGGCAGTGGCAGTGCTGTGGCAGTGGCTCTGGTGATGGGGATGGTGCTGGCGGTGGTGGTAGCAGTGTTTACGTCTGTATTTTGCTGTCACTGCCAGTCCTCATACACTGGAACTGGAAAGAGGTTCGCTGGGGCCAGACTGAGTGTGTGCCAGGTGACAGAGGTGATGAGAGGCCTGTATTTGAGTCTCTTTGGCATCAGGGCTGCAGAACAAGAATCTCCCACTCTGTGGCCTGGAAACAGTGAAGGATTTAAAAATAGAATTTTATGAGCCATCAAAGCCTTTCCAGAAATACATCTGTATGGATGGGGGCCCAGCAAAGGTCTTCATTCTGGCCACACAGCCTCACCCAACTGGGTGCTCTAGCCCTTATTCAGGGTTTCCCTCACCATCGGGGATGCTCTCAGCTGGAGAGGAGCTGTCAGAACAAGCGGCCAGCCGGCTGCCCGGTCCTGGGGGAGACTTCTGTCTCCCTGACCCTGTACTGAATTCTTGGTCACTGACTTGCTTCTCCTTCTGACAAGGGATCAGCCATTGCAATCACCTCATTCTGCTGGTAAATGCCACCAGCTCCTGTAATCATGATTCACAACTGCCCAAACAGGACCAGCCTAGGAAAAGGGGTGTCCCAGAAAGTAAGAATCCACATTTCATTCTACCTAGCTGGGTGACCCGTTGACAGGGTCTTCATCCCCCTGAGCCTGTTTCTTTAGCTCTAACATAAATAATCCCTTCCTCCCAGCCCTGTGGCCAGAATTGGATGAGATATGATACGGAGTTCGGACATCGTGTCTGGCTCATCGTTGGGGCCATGATGATTAGTTAGCATTTAATTACTGGAGGAGCAAAAGACCTTGAGATTGTCAAGTCCAATGCTGTCCGGTAGAAACAGAATAGGAGTTGCATGTGTAATTTAAAATCTTCTAATAGTTATATTTTTAAAAAGTAAAAAGAAATAGGTAAAATTCATTTTAATAATATATTTAGCACAATCTATCCAAAATACTAACATATCAACGTGTGATCAATGTAAAAAATCATTAATAAGCTATTTTGCGTACTTTTTTTTTGTAAGTCTTTGAAATCCAGTGTGTCACTTACACTTAGAGCACATCTCAATTCAGATGCTATATTTTCACTGGAAATACTTGAGCTGTATTTAGATTTCATAAAACATACAATTGAAAATGTAGATGCATATCCCAAGTTGTTCCAAAAATGTTAGAAGTTTTCCAGTCATTGAATTACCAGTTTTAAAATTTAAAGTTAATTAAAATTTAATTGATTAAAAATCCAGTTCCTCAGTCACAATAGCCACATTTCAAGTGCCCAGCAGCCACGTGTGGCTAGGGGCTACCATATTGGACAGTGCAAGGTTAGTTCAAGACCTTCATATTAGAGGTGGGGAAACTGAGGCACAGAGAAAGGGAGGGACTTGTCCGGGGTCACGTGAAGACTCAAGCACCAGGATGCAGGGCACTCTGTGCTTGGTCCTTTCAGGGTCACTGTTCTTCCTACCCCTCCTCCATCACAATTAGTCAGTACTTCCTCTTAGAGTGCAATGCCTATTCCAAGGTGAGATTATCACCTCCCTCATCCTATAGCATGTGCCTCTGTTAATGAAGCCAAAAGGATTAAATCAAACCAGCTCTTTAGTGCTTACCAAGAACATAGATATTTTTCCCAGCTCCCTTTGAGGTTTAGGCTTTGAGGGGACTGTCCTCTGCAGGCAGTCTGGATGTCCCTTCAGGTCAGAAACACTGCCTGCCCTACCCACTACATCCCAGCCCAGTGGGGCCTGGGGTAAGGACTCTCTTCTCTCGCTCTTGCGCTCTCATCTCTCTTGCACTCCCTCGCGCACACTTACACTCACTCAGCCCCAGTGAACTGAGTTTCCCTGACAACTGTGGAGACAGTTGGGCCCCCTGGGGCAAGGCAGGGGAGAGCAGCACTTTGGGATGCCTTTGGGGGAGGGAGCAGAGTGGCCTCTCAGAGGGAGTGGCCTGGGTGCCCCAGTGGGAGAGTAGGGAAGGCTGGCTGACCTTCCTGTCACAACGAGCCACTTTGAGGAACCCCTCCAGCCTCAACCCCTGAGGGAGGGGGCCCTGTCAGTGGGACGTGGCCTCAGGGATTGTCAGAAGTGACACACAACATCTCAGAGATAAGGGCATACCTAGGAAACCCCTCCTGCCTGCCTGTCATCAGTGGGCACCCTGGACACAGAATCAGACAGATCTGCAGTTGAATCAGGGATCTGCCTTGGACCAGCAGGACCCTGGGCAAGTCGATTCACCTTTAGGAACCTAGGCTGTCACCATATACAGGAGGGGCTCCGAATGGGGCCTGAGGCTCAGGGTGGCTAGAAGGGTGGGACAGTGCCTGGCACATGGAGAGGGCTCAGTGCAGAGAGCTGCTCCCATTGGGACAGCCTGGGCACCAGCAGGAACCATGACAACAGTGATTTATCGAGCACTTATTTACTATGGACCA
Source organism: Tursiops truncatus (assembly GCF_011762595.2). Classification (NCBI taxonomy): domain Eukaryota; kingdom Metazoa; phylum Chordata; class Mammalia; order Artiodactyla; family Delphinidae; genus Tursiops; species Tursiops truncatus. The sequence continues at coordinate 96,010,611 of NC_047039.1, forward strand.
GGCACCTTGCAAGCATGATACTGTATCACCAGGTTGAATCCTCAGCTCTGTGAGGCCAGTACCACCACTGCCCCCACTTTGCAAAGACATAGACCACAGGGGGTGTGGTCATGCTCAAGTTCACACGGGTATTGAGTGCAGAATCAGTCTGAACCCAGGCGGTCTGCTTCCAGAGCGAGCGCTCCGATACACTGTGGATCTGCCTCCGTATTCTCTCAGTTCTCATCTTTCTCTCTCTTTCCCTCCTTTTCCTTCCAGGGTCCTGAAGGAAAACCAGGGAAGCAAGGCGAGAAGGGCCGCATGGGAGCCAAGGTAGGATTCCCCCGCCTCCTGCTTGGGTCCACCATGTCCCTGCCCTGCAGCCCCCACCCTTCCCTCCCCTCTGCTGGGGCCTGCTGACAGCCTGTCTCTCCTCTACTGCAGGGTGCCAAGGGCTACCAAGGACAGCTGGGTGAGATGGGCGTCCCTGGAGACCCCGGACCCCCTGGCACCCCAGGCCCTAAAGGGTCCCGGGGCAGCCTGGGACCAACGGTGAGAACTCTCTGGGTGGATGGGGTAGGGGTCGGGCATGGAGCAGAGGGGGCCGAGGGCAGAGAGGAAAGCATCGCCCGCCTCAGCTCTCAGCCAGACGCCTGTGTCCACTGTCCCAGCCACTTCTTTGGAATCACGGATCCCTCTGGGACCTACAGAAGCTATAGCCCCTCTCCCTGGAAAAGTACACACAACACAGTATTTCTGGCGATTTGAAGGGGTCTTTGGGTCTTCTGAAGCCCTTTATAACCCCCTATTATCAAGCCCTGCTACTGGGGTGTAGAGAGGGGACCAGACCCTTGGGAGGATTTTTATTGAACAAGGAGTTTTCCCACTGGAAAGAGGTTCATGGGGGTCACGGTGAAGCTGCTGCAGATCCCTGGGTGGCTCTGAGGGGGGCCCGGCCCATTGCCGGCCTGCCCTGAAGGGAGGGTCCCTGAGGGGTTTTACTGCTGCAGGGAGAGGAGGGCCCCAACAGGAAGCAAGGGAGGGGGCAGACGCGGCTGATGCAGTGTCTCTGAGCTGCCAGTGCGTACCAGTTAACAGCTGTGCTGGTCTGTGGCACTTGTAAGATTCCGTGGTGTAAATGTTCCTACGGTGGCTGATGTCAAGCTGCCAATGCGATGTTTTTTGTTTTTTGGGGGTTTTTTTTGCGGTACGCGGGCCTCTCACTGCTGTGGCCTCTCCCGTTGCGGAGCACAGGCTCCGGACGCGCAGGCCCAGCGGCCATGGCTCTCGGGCCCAGCCGCTCCGCGGCACGTGGGATCTTCCCGGACCGCGGCACGAACCCGTGTCCCCTGCATTGGCAGGCGGACTCTCAACCACTGCGCCACCAGGGAAGCCCCAATGCGACGTTATTGAACGCAGACTTGGGAGGGGATGGGTAAGAGAGCTCCATGATCTGGTATAGTCGGCCCCCGAATCCGCGGGTTCCCATCGGCAGAGGGGCCTGGAACCGATCCCCTGCAGATTCTGGACACCCAGGGACGACTGTGTTTCCGCCACACAGATTCAACAAACGGAAATAACCTCATGAGCATAGATAACAGTAAAGTGTAGGAAAATAACTAGGAAGGGATGAGTTTTGAACATTTGTCGTCTATGTTTTTAATATAATTAATTGATTTATCTGTAAGTTCATGTAATTTAATTTTTCACCATGGTTTTGTTTAATAATTGGCTCACAAAATTGGGGAAAATTTAGCAATTGGCTCTCATGAACCACTGGAGCTGGAAGAAGGAAGGGCTGGGGGGGGGAGGAATGCTCCGGAGAGGAGGGGACAGATGCCACTTGCTCTCCACCTGACTCTCCGGCCTGGGTTCTGGGCAGAGTGGATGTGCCAGGCTGCTGGGCTGAACTGGGCTGGAGCCTGCGGGAGAGAGTGCCCGCGTTCCTGCCGTGAGAGCGGCGCTCTGTACCAACGTGGGTCTTCTCCTCTCGTAGGGTGCTCCAGGACGGATGGGGGCCCAAGGAGAAACCGGGACTGGCTGGTTACGATGTAAGGAAATGTCACCTCCCCCTCTCCGGAACTCTGCCCTGCAGGCCTGGACTCAGGCCACCTCGGCTGCCGCGCCCACCTCCTCCTAGCTGAGGGCTGGCCCTCGGGCCACTGCAGGCAGATTCACGGTCCCCTTCGCCCCAGGGAACACCTGGGCCCACAGACCGGGGTGGGGTCGAGAACCACCTGTGGGCCAGGCAGGGGTGGGGTGGACAGAGGAGGACCTCCCCGCCAATCCCCGGCCTCGCCGAGTCCTTCCTTCCCGCGGTGGGTGCCGCGCACACCTCGTGTCTGAGCTTCACCGCTGCTCTCTGTGGAAGGGGTGGGTCTTAGCCCATTTTCACATCCAAGTTGGCAACTCCCCCCTTAGAGGCTGCTGAGCCAAAGCCATGTTACACGTCTGGGAGCCTAGGCCTCAGCGAGGCACGGGGCTTGCTCAGAGAAGGAAACAGGCTCGGGGAGGCTAAGGAATGTTGTGTGCGAGGCCTGACAGCTTAAGTTTGAAGGTGAGATCCAGTGTCTGAAAGAGATACTGCAGGGAGGGGAGGAGAAGCAGAGGGCAAAGGAGAGGGAGACTGGAGAGTGGGTGCGGGAGCCCAAGGGAGAAGTCTGCATGGGCAGTTCTCACCCCGGCCTGGGGAAGCCCTCTGAGGCAAGCATTTTGCCCCCTGCCTCTGCCGCATCCCAGAAGACACAGCTGGTTCTCGCGAGATCTGGTCCCAGGTCTGCCCCAAGATGGCGTGGGCAGAGCCTTCAGCCACTCAGGCGGACACCCCCTTAGGGTGTGTCTGGGACCGACATGGCATGTCTGGGAGGCCAGGGCTCAGAGAGGCACACGGCCTGCTCAGATTCACACGGCGAGGTGGGACAGAGCCGGGACCCTGATCGCAACAGCCCAGGGTGTTTCCATCTTTGAGTTCTTGTCCTTCATCACCTCTCCCTCCTGACTCCTCCCTCACCCATGCTCCTCACCTCCCTGCCGTCTTGTTTCCTGCAGGGACACAAAGGCATCATGGGACCCCTCGGACCTCCTGGACCAAAGGGCGAAAAGGTGGGGTGTCTGGTCCTGGGCGGCAGCTGCTTCCTCATATCCGGGGTTGGCAGGGGCAAGGCCCTGGGCCACTGCGGCTTGGGCTAGCGTGGGTTCACGGCAGGCTCATCCCTGCTCACGGCCTTGGCCAGCTAGGAGGCCAGTGTCACCCAGCTGTGGCCGGCAGGCAGGAGCCATTAGACCTACATTCAGCACAGGTATATTGGGTGCCTGGCACCAGAACAAACATGGATGCAGTTCCTGCCTTCCTGGAGCTTCCGGTTGAGCCAGGGGAGATGGACGTCAGTCATGTAACAATGCCATGCCATCATCTGTGTGAACATGGGCATTGAAGCCTCACTTTGTGAACGAGATCACCCAGTGAGAGCCAGGAGGGGGCTTACGATGGAGAGTTGAGTAAGTACCTGCATTTCGAGGGCCAGGAAACCGCCCAGGCGGAGGGAAGACGTGTCCAGGTGCCATGCCTTGGCTCCAGATTCGGTAGAGGACAGGAACTGGTAGAAGGAACCTTGCTGATCACCGTGGCCCGCCTCACTATGCAGGTGGGAATGCAGGGGGCCCAGAAGTTTGAGGGTCACATTGCAAGGCAGCACCAAGCTGGCCCAGGACCCAAGTCTCTGATTCCTACATTAGTGGCTCTGAGCCCCTCCTTCCTTCCCTCCCCCTTCCCCTGATGGGTCAGCTGGAACGGGCTCCTAGCAGGCGCCCCACTGCTGTCTCTTCGCCCCCCTGCTCACCAACCCGCCTTTCTTTTGCTGAGTCAGCTCCCCACTAACTACATCTCGCTGTTGGGTGAATCACCCTGGCCTGGTTTGCCGTCCAGCTGGCCCCTTCCTCCTGCTTGGAGAACAGATCTGCAATCAGAGTTGGCCACAGGCTCTGACACATCCCACAGGAAGCTGCAGAAAGTGTCTCTCAGAACCCCGAGTCCCTCCTCGGCCCTCACGGTCTGCCGGGGCTGGTGTAGGAGGGATTAACAGGGAGCCTGAAACAAGAGGGTGCCTGCACTCTGGGTCGTCTGCATCCCCAGAAGCAGTTCTTGTGGCTGCTGAGAACTGGACACTAACCCAGATCTGCCCTGATTCTGGGCCTTGGGCAGGGCCCCAGCGTTCCCCGAGCCTTGGTTGCCTCATCTGTTAAGTGGATGGGTACCTCGGGAACACGAGGCTAAGGAGGACATCACATACATGTCAGCCAGATGCACTTTCTGACATAAGTATTATTATGAGTGAGAGCATCATTCATCTGCTAACAACAGGTATTTATGGATTTATAATGATTTATTTAGTATGTTCTCGGCCCTGAGCTAGGGGCTGTGGAATGATGCCCTAAAGAGCTCAAAAGTAAAAATACTCACAGGACTGAATAACGACAGCTGGATGGAGCTTGGCGGCAGGTGTGGGGGGTGGGGAGAGAGCAGGTTCCTGGGGAAGACCCCCGAAGCAAAGCTCTCCAGCCAGGATTTCTCCATAATCATTACCATGACCCTGGCACAGAAGTGTAAGGGTCCCGCTTGACAGGTGGGGAAACTGAGTCTCCACGACGCTTCAGGACTAGCTCAGGATCACTGGGAGGTGTGGCAGGACCAGATCCAGACTCTGTCCGATGCCAGGCCTTGCTTTTCCAGCCAGAAACAGACACTTAGATAAGCCAATATATTGTTCAACTTGGAATTTCCCTGTGGGGCATGTGTCTGTCTCCAAAGGTGGCGGCCAGAGGGACTGGGGAAATGGGATAAGACTCTGAGAACAAGGAGAAAGATGGGGAATGGGGGGACCCCGCCAGCTTTCAGGTGCTGAAAAATGCATCCCCAAACTTCAGCCACATGTGGGGGAGGGGGGAGATCTGTAGAGCTGGCTTTTGGCCTAGACATCCCCTTGAGTCTTGTGTGGCCTTGGTTAAGACCCTTCCTTCCCTGGGCCTCATTTTCTCCATCTGTAAAATGGGACCAGTGGTCACAACAGCATAGAGGTGCTATATGGAGTTCATGAAACCATGTATGAAACATACTTCATGAAGTACCTGGCACATGGAACACACTAGGTAAACACTGCCCCCTTCCCCGACACCCCCCAGCCCAGCTATCTCCCTCCACCGTGGGATGGAGCCCCGGGACAAAGAGCCATAGAGAGTGGTCAGGGAGGAAAGGGAATCCCCACTCCTTGGGCCACCCACCCCCCCTTCCCGGGTACGACTGGTTCTAGGCCTCGGGCCAAGTCCCTCATGCCTTCGATCTCTGCCCACAAGAGCCACAGAGGCCCTGGCCAAGGCGTACAGCCACCAGCCCTCTGGACTGATTCGGGCCTGGGACAGGCTCCAGTCCCAGGGATGGCTCTCCTCTCAGGCCTCCCCTTCAATCCCTGCCAACAGCGAGGGGGCTCGGAGGTGCCCTGGCTTGAGCCCCCTGCCCAGAATGCACCCCCATGGGAGGTGACACTAATTGTCTGGGGCTGGAACGTTCTGGGCCCTGAGGTTCTGCCACTTGCTGTCCTGCTTACACCTTCCTTGTAGCTGACACGTGGTGTCCAGCCACCTGTCCTGTGGGTAGCCCAGTCCCCGCAGCCCAAGGACCTCGGCTCTAAGCTCTGCTCCTCCGGCGGTCTTCCTGACCACCTCCATGCCACACAGCCTCCCTGCTGTTATTATTGTCAACAACAGCAATTTCTACTGAGCCCCTACTCTGTGTGCAGCAGCACGCCTTTGCTCACTGGGTCCTCGGAGCAGTGCTGCGAGGCATGACAATCCCGTTTTGCAGATAGGAAACTGTCATATGAACAAGACCTGCAAGTTAGCCGACTGCTGAGTGCCGTCTGGGGCAGCCCAGGGCATTCTCTGGGGCTCCCATCAAGGGTTGGACGTTTGTCCTGAAGCTGGTTCTCGGCCCACTTTCTCCAGCAAGGGTCAGAGAAAGGGAACTGTGTCATTGGGGGCTGAATGACTGAGCAGCTCACACCATCTCTTTGTGCCTCAGTGTCCTCATCTGTAAAATGGGGAGAATGATATCACTTACTTTGTAGCGTTGTTGGGGGGATTCAGTGAGTGCCTGTGTGCGGCCGTGGCAGTGCCCATGCCTGCCAGCTGTTGGAATTATTGTCACTGCTGAGGACCATGCAGGGACTTCTGCGTCATTTCATGGAATTCCCCTCCACTCCACATGGGTATTGCCATTGTCCCCTTCACCCCTCCTCACTCTGATTCCGCAGCTGAGAAAAAGCTCTGAGATGGGAACAGACCTGTTGAAGGTCTAGGCAGCTGGTCCCCTGCAAAGCTGGGTGTGACCGAGGTCTCTGCTTAGCTACCCCGTCTGACAGCCTCAGGGCATCGGCCTGGCGGTGTCCAGCAGCGGGGAGGGTAAAGAGCCCTGTTCTGTGTTCTGCATTCCTGGTTCCATGCCCAGGTCTGCCTTTGACCCCACATCTTCCCCTTCCCTCTCTGGCCTCAGTCTTTCTGTCTGTAACCCTAAGTCGGCTGGACCTCATCTCTGATGAAGGCCCTTTTGGCCTCAGTGCAGAGTGTCTGGAATTCCCAGAATTCACCAGGAGCAGGAGGTTTGTCCTAAAGCTATTTTGTGTCCACAGGGGGAGCAGGGTGAGGATGGCACGGCCGAGGGGCACCCCGGGCCACCTGGAGATCGGGTAAGACCCCCATCCCCACTGTCCATCCCGTGGACCAATGCCAGGGTGGAGCCCAACCTGGGAGGGGGCGGGGAACTGAGCAGGGGTGAGGCTGCTGCGAGCTTCACGAGGTTGTGGCCTAGGAGGCCCAGGTGTGGCATCCCCTGCACCCAGTGGCCCATTTTTCATTGTTGTCCTTGTCGTTTAGGGCCCTGTGGGTGATCGAGGAGACCGCGGGGAGCCAGGGGACTCTGGATACCCGGTAAGTATCGGAGCTCCTACCTGCTGGCAGCACCGGGAGTGTTATAAGAGGGCCTTCCTTGGCCTCTGTTTCCTGCAACCTAGAATTAGAACAGCCTTTGCCAGGAAACAGGCCCGTCCTTCCACCATTAGTGCCCAGGCTTTAAGCACAACCCTCCCCCTCCCTGCAAGGGCTCAGGGCGTAGTTCATGCTGAAAGGGGAAGGGTCCGAGATCTTTCCTGAGGGAGGGAGAGGATGGGCGGGGGAGGGAGACCTCTCCCCTCCAAGAACCTCAGTGTCCCCATCTGTGGCCGAGAACAGCTCTCCCAACAGAAGCAGTGTGAACAAGCCACTGAATGAGCACCAGAACCCCCCCCAAGCTCCGCCCACCTGCCAGCCCCCTAGGCTCTTCACCGCCCCACCCTCATCCTCCCTGGCAGGGTCATTATTTCACCCATTTTGCAGATGAGGGTGCTGAGACTCGGGGACAATGACACATGGCTAGGAAGAACAAGGGCTTTCTGGGGTCCTCCCCCCCCCCCCCCAGAATGAGCCCCCTCACCTGTCTCTCCTTGACTTCCAGGGACAGGAGGGTGTACAAGGCCTCCGGGGAAATCCAGGCCAGCAGGGCCAACCCGTGAGTGGTGCTTGCTGTCCCATCCCCCTCCTGCCCTGAGGGGGGCGGTAGAGGAGCAGCGGGGTGATTAAAGAACTGGGCCTTTTAAAGCTTAAAGGGACCCTCCCTGCAGGAGCGCCTGGGGCAGCCCATTCTGGTTTCTCCTGCCCTGACCCTGGGGGCACCCCCAGAGCCTGCACCCCCAAACCCCTCCCCACACCTCCCCCCTCCAGGCGGAGACTGGCCACCCTCCCCAGGAGAGAATCCTGGGGCTGCCTTGCGTCATCTCACCTTGGTTTGCAGGGGCATCCGGGACCCCGGGGACGGCCGGGCCCCAAAGGATCGAAAGGGGACGAGGTAAGAGGCCCTGCCGTCCACAGGGAAGGGAAAGAGACTGGCCCAGGCACACAGCACACGGGAGGGAGGGCTGGGGGTGCTGTGAGAAAGAGAGGGAACCACAGGGAGGGGCCCTGCAGGGTGTGGCCTGGCCAAGATCCCTTAAAACAGCCTGAGGGAGGGGGGATGACCAGCCCCATTTATAGGGCCTCCCGGAGGGAGACCACCTGTCAGGTCAGCCAGCGGTATTTGAACCCAGGGCTGTCAAGATCCAAAGCTGGCCTCTCTTTCCACGGTGCCACACTGTAGAAAGAGAAAACTGGGAGAAGTGAAGTGAGGGGGTGTGGAGGAAGACACGGGGCTGGTGATGCCCGTGGAAGAGTTCAGAGGCGGTGGAGAGGAGTTTCATGCCTTGTACCCAGGGCTCCTGCATCTGCCTCCACTGAGGCTGGGCCAAGGCTGCCTTAATGCCCTCAACTTCCCCCCAGGGGTGCACCCCTCCACCCGCAGAGCCACCCCTCACCCCTCAGGGATAGCCAAACCCATGGGGATTAAATAGACCAGCCAGCCGTGGGCTTCGCTCCCACCAGGAAGTTGCCAGGGTCCGGAGCCTCTGCAGCAGGGCTGCCAGTGAGGGCCCAGGACCCAGGGTTAGTGACAGCCTCGACCTTGGGCTTCTGAGTCAGGCTGCTTGGGCGCATTTGCAGATTCAGATGCCAAGGCCCAAGAAGTGGAGGGGCAGGGCCCGGCCACAGAAGGGCCCCCTTCCAGAGCGCCTAGTGTTCTGCACCTCCTCCAGGAAGCCCTCATCACGTGCCCCTTGATTTTTCAGGGACCAAAGGGAAAGCAAGGCAAGGCTGGGGGACCAGGACGGAGGGGTATCCAGGTGAGTGACTCCCAGCTTCTCCTCTCCCACCCTCCTCCCTGCCCTCCCCAGAAGCCCTCACCAGCTTCTCATTTACCGCCAGGGCCTGCAGGGGCTGCCGGGGCCTCGGGGCGTGGTGGGGAGACAGGGCCCCGAGGGTGTCGCTGGACCAGATGGGCTTCCTGGCCGGGACGGTCAAGCAGGACAGCAGGTGAGCAGGACTTGGGGTTAAGAGACAGTGTCTCCATTTGAGATGAGGTGTGTGCGTGGTGGGGTGCCGTAGGCCATGGGCCGGGAGGAGCGCATTTGGAAACTTGGATGGGCAGAACCAGCATATCCAGAAGCCTCCTGCATGGGCAATGGCCTCATCCCTTGGGACCTGGGACCTGGGACTATGGCCCATCTCACTGTCTCTCCTCCATGCCAGTACCCAGAGGGTCATGCCCTGTCCAGCAAATAGAGCTTCCGGTTTTTAAGACCCTTCCCTTCCCCACCCATTTGTCCCGCTGGTCCAGCCATCCTCACACACAGGCAGTATGACCTCCATCCCTCAGTTTAACCTCCAGCTTCACCCAGGGTTCACCCAGGTTTTTGTTTTGTTTCGTTTTGCTTTGTTTTTTCTTTGGCTACGTTGGGTCTTCGTTGTTGCACGCGGGCTTTCTCTAGTTGCAGAGAGCGGGGTCTACTCTTGGTTTAGTGCGCGCGGGCTTCTCATTGCGGTGGCTTCTCTTGTTGTGGAGCACGGGCTCTAGGCGCACGGGCTCAGTAGTTGTGGCACATGGGCTTAGTTGCTCCGTGGCATGTGGGATCTTCCCGGACCAGGGCTCGAACCCATGTCCCCTGCACTGGCAGGCAGATTCTTAACCACTGTGCCACCAGGGAAGCCCTTCACCCAGGTTTTGAGTCATCCTGCCTCCTTGGCTGCCTATTTCCTGAAACATGAAAAATCCTCCTCTGCCCTCTTTCTTCACAGGGGGAGCAGGGAGACGATGGGGACCCTGGCCCCATGGGCCCTGCTGGGAAGAGAGGAAATCCAGGTGTGGCTGGCTTGCCTGGAGCACAGGGGCCCCCAGGATTCAAGGTCAGACACTTGTTAATCCCCTTACCCGCCCTCCACCCTTTCTGCCTTGGTACTAACTATAATGACACCGACTGCAGTGCTGATGTGAGCGCCCATGTCCCAGGGCCTGTGTGAAAATGGAGTCGTCTTTCTCAGGGTCCCTCCCCAAGCTTAAACTTGACTTAAAGGATAGTTTATCCAGGGAGCTGTAATACTTTCCCCTACCAGGCCCTTGACACTGTCAACTATTTGTTGAGTTGTCCATGGGCGCCCTCTTGTGGGTCTTTGTGGAACAGTGCATGTTGCTGGCTCTGAGACCCTCCAAAGGCATCTTTTTAGAAAGTTTCCTTGAGTGGTGGCGGAGGCAGCCAGGAGTCAGTCTGAGCCCAGGGCTAGACACTGAAGGGAAGATTGAAACGAATGAACCAAACGGGGCTCTCGCCCTCTCTGAGCTTGAGGTTTAGTTGGAGAGAGGTTGGAACCCTCCATAAAGACAGCTGGCAGAGGGAGAGATGGCCTTGGCCCGTGGAGGATTTAAATGAGCAAGGAGGGCCAGCGTGAATGGAAGTGTGGAGGTGGGGACTGCATGGTCTGTTGGGAAGAAACAATGAAGAGGAGAGGCGTGTGGGAGAGTGGACGGAAAGTGGCCCTTGAATGCCAGAGTAAGAAAAGAGACTTTCCCCTTAAGGAGGATGAAGTTTTGAGCACCCCTCCGCCACCCCCCAGGCCTATGCCTGTTGCCCCAGCACCCGGAGATGTTAACTGACCCTGTGGAATGGTTGTTCAGCGCCTCCCCTCTCCTCGAGCCATTTTCTCCTTTTGATTGGTCATCTTGGTGTATTTCTTTAAGGGTGAAAGTGGGTTACCCGGGCAGCTGGGTCCCCCTGGCAAACGAGGGACGGAAGGCGGAACGGGGCTTCCTGGGAACCAGGGGGAGCCTGGATCCAAAGGCCAGCCGGTGAGTGAGCCCCAGGGAACACACGTGTTCACACACACAGACCCAGAAGCCACCTTCCTGCTCTGTGACGAGGGCAGACCAATACCCTCTGTGGGCACAGATACCATTCTGCCTCCCCTGCGTGCAGGCTTGGGGGTGGAAAAAAGCTGAGAAATGAGATATGAGCGGTCCCTTCAGAATGAGGAGAGGTGATTCCAACCGGAAGTCTAAATAGCCTTCAACAGCCTTGTATCTATTAGAGAAATTGCATCTGTAGTTTAAAAACTTCCCACAAAGGCTCAGATGACTTCACTGGTCAATGCTAGTAATTGTTTATGGAAGAAAAAAATACCAGTTCTGCATAAACTCTTCCAGAAAATTGAAGAGGAGGAATATTTCCCAACACATTCTATGAGGTTAGCATTACCTTGATGTCAATGCCAGATGAGGACATTACAAGAAAAGAAAAACTACAGACCAATATACCTCATAACTATAGATACAACAATTGTCAATACAATTTTAGAAAAATGAATCTAAGAATACATTAAAAGGATTGTACATCAAGATCAAGTGAGGTTTATCCCAGGAATGCAAGGATGGTATAACATTTGAAAGTAAATCAATGTAATTCAGCATATTAGCAAGTGAAAAAAGAAAACCCAGTTAATCATCTCAGTAGGTACAAGAAAGTAATTGATAAAATCCAACTCCATTTCTGATAAAATTTCTCAACAAACTTGGTAGACCAAGGAACTCTCTCAACTTGATAAAGGGCATCCATGAAAAATCTATATTTAACATCATACTTAATAGTGAATGACCGGGACTTCCCTGGTGGTGTAGTGGATAAGACTCCACACTCCCAATGCAGGGGGCCGGGTTTGATCCCTGGTCAGGGAGCTAGATCCCACATGCATGCCGCAGCTAAGAGTACACATGCTACAACTAAGGAGCCAGCGTGCCTCAACTAAGGAGCCGGCAAGCTGCAACTAAGGAGCCTGCCTGCCACAACTAAGACCTGACCCAACCGAAAAAAAAAAAAATAGTGAATGACTGAATTCTTTCTCCCAAAGAGCAGAAACGAGTCAAAGATATCTGTTCTCACTACTTCTATTCAACATTGTATTGGCAGTTCTAGCCAATGCAGTAAGGCAAGAAAAGTAAATAAAAACATTCATATCAAAAAGGAAGACATGAAACTTTCATCTGTAGACAAAATGGTTGTCTACCTAGAAAACCCAATAGAATCTACAATAAAGCTACTAGAATAAGGGAGTTTTAGCAAGATAGCAGGACACTAGCTCAATATACTCAAAGGACTTGTATGTGCTAGCAAGAAGCAATCAGAATTGGAAATCTAAAGAGCAATACTATTTACAATAGCATAAAAATATGAAATCCTTAGAGATACACATGACAATAGGTGTATAAGACATGTACACTGAAAAACTATAAAGCATTGTTGAGATAAATTGAGGAAGATCTAAATAAATGGAGATATTTACTATGTTTATTGGTCAAAAAACTCAATATTGTTAAGATGTCAATTTTCCTCATGTTGGTCTATAGATTCAACACAATCCCAATCAAAATCCCATCAGGTTTTTCTTGTAGAAAATAACAAGCTAATTCTAAAATTCATTTGGAAATGCAAAAGACCTAGAATAACCAAAACAACTTGGAAAAAGAAGAACAAAGTTGAAGGACTAACAGTAGTTGATTTCAAGACTTACAAAGCTACAGGAATCAAGAAGGTATGGTATTGCCATAAATATACTAACGGATCAAAGGAACAGAAAAAAGAGTCCAGAAATGTATTCATTCATATACAGACAACTGATCTTTGACATAGGTGCAAAAGTAATTCAGTGGATACGGAATAGTGTTTTCCAGCAATGGCTCCAGAACAATGCAGAACTTCATACTGTGTACAAAAATTAACTCAACATGGATCATACACCTAAAAATAAAACCAAAAGGGCTAAAACTTCTACAAGAAAGTGTACAAGAAAATCTTTGAGACCTTGGGTTATAAAAAGATTTCTTAGAAATGACACCAAAAGCATGATGCATAAAAGAAAATCTGATAAATTGGACATAATGAAATTTAAAACTTTTGCTTCTCAAAGGACACTGTTAAGAGAATGAAAAGATAAGACACATACTAGGAGAAAGTGCAAAGCATATGTCTCGTAAAGGATTTATAGCCAGAATATATAAAGAACACTCAAAACTCAATAGTAAGAAAATAAGCAGCCCAATTTTAAAAATTAGACAAAAGGTTCGAGTAGACACTTCAAAGAAGCTATACAGATGGCAGATAAGCACATGAAAAGATCAATATCATGAATCATTAGGCAAATGCTCATTATAACCACAATGAGATGCTACTGCACACCTTTGAATTTGAATGGAGAAAATTTTTAAAGACTGATCGTACTGATCCTTGGCAAGGATGTGGAGCAATGGGAAGTCTCGTACTCTGCTAATAGGAATGTAAAATTGTACAACCACTTCGGAAAACAGTTGAGCAGTTTCTTTAAAAGTTAAGCAACAGGGCTTCCCTGGTGGCGCAGTGGTTGAGAGTCCGCCTGCCGATGCCGGGGACATGGGTTCGTGCCCCGGTCTGGGAGGACCCCACATGCCGCAGAGCGGCTGGGCCCGTGAGCCATGGCCGCTGAGCCTGCACGTCCGGAGCCTGGGCTCTGCAGCAGGAGAGGCCACAACAGTGAGAAGCCCACGTACCGCGGGAAAAAAAAAAAGTTAAGCAATAGGGCTTCCCTGGTGGTGCAGTGGTTGAGAATCCGCCTGCCAATGCAGGAGACACGAGTTCGATCCCCTGGTCTGGGAAGATCCCACATGCCATGGAGCAACAAAACCCGTGCGCCACAACTACTGAACCTGTGCTCTAGAGCCCGTGAGCCACAACTACTGAGCCCGCGCTCCATGAAGCCACACGCCTAGAGCCCTTGCTCCACAACGAGGGAAGCCACTGCAGTGAGAAGCCCGCGCGCCGCAACGAAGAGTAGCCCCCGCTCGCTACAACTAGAGAAAGCCCGCACACAGCAACGAAGACCCAACACAGTCAAAAATCAATTAAAAAAAAAAAAAGTTAAGCAACAACGAACCATATAACGCAGGCCTCCGGAATTATAACCTTATCTGAATCTAGCACACTCCACAACATCTGTGTGACTTTGAGCAGGTTCCTGCCCTCTCTGAGTCTTTATTTCCTGGTCTGTGAATAGGCACATTGTGTCTCCCCAGGCTGATGTGGGAACACACATGCATGGTGGTGCATGCAAAGTGCCTGACACATGGCAGGCCCTCAGTTTTTAGGGGTTACTTTGAGGGGCCCATTCCTCAGTAGAGCCTTTGGGATGGGTTGGGAAGTCTACAGGTCCTTCCACTGTCTTCCTTGAAGACCTGGGACAGGAGATCCTGAGTGCTCTAGAGCATCCCCTGTGGAAGGCCTGAGCTGGCCTCCACTTTCCCATTTGACAGAGGGCACGGGCTCCTGCCCCGCTGGAGTCCAGGCTGACCTGGTGTCTGCTCTGTGAGCCATTCACACTCATCTGATCGCTTCGAGGTGGAGTGGCTGATATCCCTGCAAGAAGGCAGGCCCAGGGGTCCTGCATGACTGCCCAGGCACCCTTCTCATCCTGTTCTCCCCACAGGGTGACTCTGGTGAGATGGGATTCCCAGGAATGGCTGGCCTCTTCGGACCCAAGGTACAGATTCCCATTCTACACTGTTCCTCTTGGGGTCCCATCCATCCACCTCCTTGTTCATTTATTCATTTATTCACTCACTCAACAAATATTTCTTGAGCATTAGCAGCGTGGGCTGCAACACAGCCAGGGTCTAGCATGAACACCTGTGTCTCCCAGCACTCACATTCCAGCAGACCTGGGTTCTAAACCCAGCTCCACAATTCAACTGCTCTGTGCCTCAAGCAAGTTACTCGGTCTCTCCAAGCCTCAGTTTTCTCATCTATAAAATGGGTATAATAACAGCAAAGGGTTGTTACAATTAAGACCAGAGACCCACACCATTTAGCACCGAGCCAGCTCTCTGGCACATTTGTTACTCTTCCTGGAGCCTCTCGGGTGAGGCGTCTCTTGACAAGGAGGGCAAAGGTTGGCCAGACCTCGGGTGGCAGAGCGCTGGAGCCCTCGCCCAGTGGCCGCCCAGACACAGCAGCCCTTCCTCTGCCTTCTGCAGGGCCCCCCAGGAGACATTGGCTTCAAAGGCATCCAGGGCCCTCGGGGGCCTCCTGGCTTGATGGTGAGTCGTCTCCCTGTCTATCCCAGCAGGGACAGTTATCCGAGGCCCAAGGCTGGCCAGCCATCAGCCGGGGGGCCGCCACTCCTCCTGTTCCTTCGGCATCGAGCCCCTCTGCCCACAATCTTCACTCCTGTTTCCATACCTTTGCTCATGCCGTTCCTGCCAGCTGGGCTGCCATCCTTTCCCCTTTCACTGCTCCCCCCGTCCACTGGTGGCCCCCCCCACAAGGCACATAGGACGGGCTCAGGAGACGCATGGCCTGGCCCCCTTGAGGACGTCTCCCTTCCATCCCCTTGGGACACTCAGGCTGCCCTCTACCCTCCTGTCCCTGTGACTGTATTCCCCAGGCTCTGGGACAAGGACACACAAGCCTTTCTCTCTCCTTTAGGGGAAGGAAGGCATCATTGGGCCCCTAGGATTCCTGGGACCTTCAGGACGCCAGGTATGTGCAGGGGGCTGGCCAGGAACACCGCTGGGGCGAGACTGTCTCTGTGACCCAGGGCCAGTCTGAGCCTCAGTTTCCCCATCTGGGACGTGGGGCTTCCCCTCTGAGCCCCCTCTCACTGGGCCATGGTTTATTGCAGGGTCCAAAGGGTGACAAAGGCAGGCGAGGGGACTTGGTGAGTGGATGGGCTGGGACAGTATGGCAGGGGGTACGGCAGGGTTGGGCTGGGGCAGAGGGCGGGCATGGCTCAGCCTGGTCCTCTGACTCTTTCTCCCTGCTTCTGTCCCCCTCTAGGGATTGCAAGGTCCGAGGGTGAGTGGGCTGCGGTATGAGGGCTGGGGGGACAGGGGAGTGGGAGGGACGGGCCCTCTGGTTTCCCCTGCCCATGACCAGGCGTGTCCTTGGGCACGTTTTTCCCTGTGGGCCTCACTCTGCACCTGGGCCACCATCGTGCCCGGGTCTCAGGTCTGCTGGAGGAGGCCCGGGCTGGGTGGGGGGATGAGAGGCCTTTGACCAGGGCCTCATTGTTCTCCTCTTCCTCCAGGGTCCTCCCGGTCCCAGAGGGCAGCCCGGCCCACCGGTAGGTAGCTGTGTGCCCGGTACCCCTTGAACTGCAGGGCAGCAGGTGGGATTCCTTTGAGTGAAACCCAAGGCTGTGCTGGCAGCCTTCGCAGGACTGGCCCTGACTTCACAGGCCAGGCCAGGCCTCCGGGACAGTGTGACGCAGCCCTGGTAGGGCCAGGCAGAGACCAGCGTGGTGGGTTCTCTCACACGCCCCGACAGCCCCCGGGACTGCAGCACCAGGTCCCCGTCAGATACAGACCCAGCCTCTTCTTTTGCAGGGTCCTCCAGGGAGCCCTATTCACTTTGTAAGTTGGAGAACATTCTCTGTTGCCTGTGTGGGGTAAGGCCTGGGGGGTGGTCGGGGGCAGGTGGCGGCAGTGGACCCCTCTCTGGCCAAGGTGGCCCTAAACTGCCCACGTCCTCTTGCCGCTCCATACTGGATCCTGGACCCTGAAGCAGCAGAAAGAGCCCCGGGCTGAGCGGCAGGATACCCAGCTTTTAGTCAGAATGCACCCCTGACTATGAACCCAGGAAGACCTCCCACCGCTGGCTCCGGGGTCCCGTCGGTACACTGTACAGATCCGTTGACAACTCTTTAAGGTTCTGGTACTGATTCCAACCTGTGTGCGTTGGGAAGGGGGGTTCCCCGCACCAACAAGCAATGTTGGGGACACACCAGCTGGATGTCCTACAATTCAACTCAATCCTGACACTACTTGGAGTTAGCATCAGATTCCACAGGTTGAGGGCTCAGTCCTACAAGATTGCTGCTGGCCCCCCCATCCCCCAATCCCATGTCCCTCACCATCCCCCCCTCGCCGCCCCCCTTCAGATTTGCCAGTGGCAAATCCAGTGTCACCTGTGCCTCTGGCCAATTGGCTGTAAACCAGAGGTTCCCAACATGCCCCTGGGGTTCCGTTAATTTGCTAGAGCGGCTCACAGAACTCATGGAAACACTTTACTTATTAGATTGTTGGTTTATTATAAAAGGCTGTCACTGAGGAGCAGCCAGATGGAAGATGTGCATAGGGCAAGGCACGGGGAAGGGGCACGAGCTCCCCTGTTCTCCCCGAATCTCCGTGTGTTCACCAACCTGAAAGCCCACTGAACCCAGTCCTTTTGGGATTTTATGCAGGCTTCATTACACAGACATGATTGATTAAATCATTGGCCACTGGTGATTGACTCGACCTCCAGCCCCCTCCCCCTCCCTGGAGACTGTGGGCCGTAACTGCAAGTTCCAACCCTCTGATCACACGGTTGGTGGTTCACCAACCACAAGCCCCATCCTTAGGTTACTTACTGAGCAGTCCAAAGTCACCTCATTAATATAGCAAAAGAGACCCTATTCCAGGAGATTCCAGGGCTTTTAGGAGCTCTGTGCCAGGAACGGGATTGGAGACCAAATATATATTTCTTATTATAAATCATAATATCGCAGAGTCCTTCCATCTCAGATTCTGAGTCCAAAGAGGGCCGGCGGGCAAGGTTGCAGGGGGTGCCCCTGTGTTCCTCCCTGGTGGGTACCCTGGCCTGTATGAAAGCATGGCCCCCTCCCAAGCCCTCTGACAATTCCGTCTCCATTTCACCACGGTGATGATTGACTGTTAGAAGCAGGCCCTGACAGCGTCCGGGGAGCGGCCAAGGGGAAGGGCTGAATGGGGGAGGAGCCCTCGGGCCGTGAGCTGCTCAGAGCCCCTGTTCTTCTCCCCTCTCTGCTGCTCGCTGCCCATCCCTCTGCCTCGCCCATAGAAATGGAATGACAGCCCTGGCCTCTCCCTCTACACTACTTTTCTTCTTCATTCAGTAAGGAAGCCAGCTAGGGGGAAGTGAAGAGATGTAAGAAAAACCTTCTCCCTCTGAAAAAATGGGAAATGAGAGGGTTTTGAGTTTTTTCGAATAATAACTAATATATTCAGTGCTTGTTACATGCCAGACAGCATTAGAAGTACTTTTCACGTATTAACTCATTTATTCCTCTCAACAGTTCTGAGAGAGTTTTATTGTCATGCCCATTATCAGGATGAGACAACTGAGGCAAAGAGAGGTTAAGCAACTTGCCCAGATTGTGCAGTTAGTAAGTAGCAAGGCTGGGATTTGAGCTGGAGAAGTACCTCCAGAGTCCTCGCCCCAGACCCCAATCCTGCGCTTTACTCACTGTCAGATTCTCCCCCTCACTATTTTCATGGCAAGACCATGGCTATGTTTCTGGCAAGCCCAGTGCCAGGGATGGAGCTACAAGTGTACGTGAGACAATTACAGTGCAAGCCAAAGGGGAGACACGGGGACTGTAGAGGAAGGGGTCCACACCCAGCCTGGGGGCAGAGACGTCAGGAAAGAGTTCCCATGGCAGCTGGCGTCTATAGGATGAGCGTAGGGCAGGGTTTCTCAGCTGCAGCGCTGTTGACATTCGGAACCAGATGATTCTTTGCTGTGAGTGATTGTCCTGTGCGTGGTAGGATGTTCAGCAACATCCTCCACCCACTACACGCCAGTAGCATCCCCTCCTCCAGCTGTGACAGCCCCCGAAGTCTCGAGATATTGCCCAACGTCCACTGGGGGCAGCATCTCCCCTGGATGAGTACCACTGGGATAGTAAATGGAATGGTGGAGGGAGGGAAGAGGCAACGGGAGCAGCATGTGCAAAGGCCCAGTGGCTAGACAGAGCATGGTACTTAGGAACTTAGAAGTACAATAGTGTGTCTGGTGCACGGAGCACATGTGGGAGAGAGAAGAGAGGCGGGGCCAGAGACCACAGCGCTCAGTCCAGGTCTTAGAGCCATGCTGAGGAGTTTGGACTTAATCCTGAGGGTGTTGGAGCACTATGGAAGTGCCTGGAGGAAGGGAGCAGAAGGGCCTGTTTGCAAGGGGAAGAAGGACAGAGTTGCACCAAAGGCATGCTGTTGGCCACGATCCCACCGGGGAAGCGGGGGTGGAGGGCTCTCGCTCAGACCCTGGAGCACCCGCTTGGTGAGTGTGTGGAGACCAGGAGGTACACCCTGTCTTCTCCCCGCACAGCAACAAGATGACCTTGGGGCAGCTTTCCAGACGTGGATGGACGCTAGTGGAGCACTGAGAGCAGAGGTACCACCAGGGGCCTTGCCCACATGGGGTCCCTTCCTGGGGGAAACGGAAGTGATGGCCCATGTGTGGTCAGTGCCCTCCACGTGGCCTGCACTGAGTGATTCATGGCCAGAGCAGGGGCCAGAAACAGGCCTGAGCCCTTTCTCTTTCCTCCAGAGCCCTTTCCTCCTGAGTCAGGAAGAGATGCTCAGCTGGGTCCAGAGCCCACAGCAGCTTCCGTGGTTCAGTCCCACAGCCCGCCAGGAGCAGGAAGTTCGTTGTCAGTCCACAGGCTCTGCTAAGACCCTGGCCGGTGATCAAGTCAGCCCCAGGATATGAGGCTGAGCAGGGCCTCAGGTGTCCTCTAGTCAAGC
The DNA here is from genome assembly GCF_011762595.2 of Tursiops truncatus. Classification (NCBI taxonomy): domain Eukaryota; kingdom Metazoa; phylum Chordata; class Mammalia; order Artiodactyla; family Delphinidae; genus Tursiops; species Tursiops truncatus. The sequence goes on from NC_047039.1 coordinate 96,030,097, forward strand.
CCTGTCAGGAGTGCCCTTTGCTTCTTTGCCTCCTTCCCGCGATGGGGAGCTCACTATCTCCCAGCTCAGACCTTCAGACATTTCCATTTGTGCCCTGAGCAGCATGCTGGGGAGAGGTGATGCCGAGGTGACTCTCTCAGGGTCATGACCCAGGGGAAGACAGATGGAAAGGCCCGTTATCTTCCTTCCATTCTGGGGGTCAGTGAAAGTCCTTCACCAACCCCTTCCCGAGGGATTTGGGACCGCTCCCTTGACTCCTCGCTCACGGGGACCTTGCTGTTCTGCACAGGAACCAGGCTGACCCTCTACTCCTCTCAAGCCTCCAGGCCCTCCTGGCAGATCTGCCCCCACCTGTCCCTGGTCCCCAGTCTCTTTATTTGTTCAGTGGAGGGAGACCCAAGTGTGCCCCCTGCTGGGAACTCAGATGTCTCCTCAGTAGCAAGAACCTGGGGCTGTGGAGGCTCGGACCTCCGGCCAGGCCAGGACCTCAAGAGGCCGATGGCCACCCTCTCTCCCCACGACAGGGTTACAGCCATCCGGACCGGCTGGTGCTGGACCAGGGAGGGGAGATCTTTAAAACCTTACACTACCTCAGCAGCCTCATCCAGAGCATTAAGACGCCCCTGGGCACCAAAGAGAACCCCGCCCGGGTCTGCCGGGACCTCATGGACTGTGAACAGAAGATGGTGGATGGTACGAGGGCCTGTGGGTCTCAAGCGAGGGCCTCCTGCCCCAGGGGTGGGCAGGGCGGGGCAGGGGGTTCCGGGAGGAGCCGGGGGGATAGTGCATTAGAGCCTCCACTCCACTGGGCCAAGTTTCTGTCCTTGGGGAGGCAGTCATTTATTCACTCAACAGACAGTCACGGAGCCCCACGATGTGCCAAGTGCTTGTGCTTCCTGGGGTGTGGGGATATAGTGGGAAACACAGAGGAGTGGGTCCCACCCTTCCGGAGCCCACAGATCCGCAAGCTGTCCCATTTCCGTGCAATGGGACAAGAGCTGTGGCAGAAAAAGCCCCCAGGGCCAGGAGGGGACCCATCATAGCTTCCCTGCAGAGCCAGGATTCCCCTTTCTGTCCGCACCTCATCCAAGTCTCTTCTCTCTCCGTGAGCTGATGTGGTGCTGTGGAAGGACCACAGTTTTAGAGGCAGAGAGAGACCGGAGTTTGAAGGTCAGCCCTGCCTCTGACCAGCTCTGTGAGCTGGGCAAGCCACCCTTCTCTCCGCTGATCAAGAAGGTGGACGAGTGGCCGGCTGTCCTACTCTTTCAGCTCTGGGGTCTTTGGCTCCCTTGGAAACCCAAAGGGGAAACCAAGTGCCGGCAGAAGTGCCTGGTTGATGGGGTAGAAGCCCTGACTCCCACCAAGCTCTAGGAGGATCCCTAGCCTTGGGCGGCGAAACCGTTCAATTCAACGATCCCTAAATCCCTTGGGCAAGTGACTCAGCCTCTCTCAGCCTCAGTTGTCCCCTCTGTAAAATGGACGCTACCCAAGAGCGGCATAGGCAAGGGCTCCACCACGTGGCCCCTCCGGGGCCTCTGCCACCTGTGAGCTCTGCCCAGAGGGTTTCCTTCCACCTCTGCGGCTCATAGAATCCCTTTTCTGCTCACCCTCCCCGACTTCATGTCCAGCTGGGGCTCAGCGGGTCCCAGGGTGTGGGGTCCACCTGCAGAACCAAGCCCCGGGTTCCTCCCCACATATATATGCCACCCCCGTCCCATGCTGCCTGCAGGTACCTACTGGGTGGATCCAAACCTTGGCTGCTCGTCCGACACCATCGAAGTCTCCTGCAACTTCACACATGGTGGACAGACGTGTCTCAAGCCCATCACAGCCTCCAAGGTACCCATCTGCTCCCCAGTCCCCACTGGATGGCCCTCTCTACACGCCCCTGCCCCCTGCCCTGGACCACAGCCCACCCAGGTTTGGGACTGAGCCTTGACTATCTTGCTACATGGCCTTGAGAAAGTCATCTCCTCTTTCTGAATCCCAGTTCCTCATCTGTACACTGGGGATGACTTGTTCAAAATCCATGGTTTCCAAACCCTTCTGAGTTATGTGATGCCAATGGTTCTTTCTTCAAATAGAACGTTCTGCCTAATATCTAAAATGGCGGAGTTAGCCAAGCTGGCCTGGCTTGGACAGCCGTGACCATCAGCACAAAATAAATCAGTGCGATGCTCAGCTGGGATATGTGTTCCGGGGTTGTATACGCAAATATGTGACTCATGTTTGGTGCCCACTTACCACGTGCCAGTCTCCGGGCTGAGAATTTTCTCTGTACCGTCACCCCCATTTCTATTAACGACAACCATAGAAAAACTAATTTGTGTGCAAATTAAGTCTAGTTTCATAAATTTGATTATTTACATAAGTGCAGCAGGAAGAGTGATTGACAGCATAGGCTCCTTGCTGCTTTGCTGGAACCTTTCATAACGAGTCTCAGATTGAACTTTTAAAAGCCTCTCCAGGCCAGGAAGCGGAGCCAAGAACTTACCATCAGACTTTGCCTGGAATACTTATAGACTTGGGTGAATTCCTCTCTTCTTAAAGTCCTCAAAATATCCTGAGATTCCTGTACCTGCCAGGAAGTGACCTTCCTTACTCACCTGGTAAGGCTGCTGGGAACCCTGTAATCAAGGTAACAGACTGATTTTTCTAAGGGCTTTATTGGCTCCATAAAGTCAACCTTAGTTCCTTAAGTGATCTGGTCATATCTGAGTCTCTTTATGTCTCTCTCAAATATGACATTCCATTCATAGCCTTGGTGATAACCAAGTATTTCCAATTGTGTCCTGTTACAAGGAGAATAGATTCTCATTGAACTTATGCAAATAATTATACTGCCATGAGAATACTCACCAAGAGCTTCTGAATTCTAGAAGGATCAGGCGGGAGAAACAGCAATTGTTTCATCTTTGTTCACAAAGGTGTACTTCACCAAATGGCTGAAATGCATTGCTAGCTTAAGAGAAAAGTTTTCTTAAATGTGGAAACAGAGATTAAAAGAACTGCCAGTGTTTCCAAAAAAGCATAAAAAGTTATAATCATCCCCATCAGTTCGTTCAGTCCTATGTAATTGATCCTCGATCTTGATCTTTGTTAGTTTCATGAATCCAGTTTTTCCTTAGAGTTCTATAAATTCTTACCCATTCAATGGTATGACTTAAAAGTTATCAGAAACCTGTACTTGTCAGAGTCCTTTCCATGAATCTCCTTGAAGATGAAGCACTTTTGCAAAGGAATAAAACAATAATTATAAATGATAAAAGAGGAAAACAATAATTATAAATGATAAAAGACTGACAAAAGAATGACATTTTAAAATGCGTATGGTTAAAGATCTGATGGGAGTTCATTATGATGCAGTTGACAAGGAAATTTGGTTATTTCTGTGACACACAACATTTTAAGATGATAGCTGGGGTTATAGATGGATAACATAAACATATCAGACTTTTAGGAATTTCATATTATTTCTGGAACACCATATTAATAACATATACCCATTCAAGGATATCCATAAGAGAAGGTGTATTTCTTATTTGACAATGTTTCCCATGTGATTTAATATATCAAATAAGCCTAATTAGTTTAATGTTTCTCTTTTTATAAGGAAAGAGATGGATCTTTTGAGATGTTCCAACGATCCTCTGGAAAACCCCAGTTACTTCCAAGTCAAAAGTCTTCATTTAGAACTTGATTTTGGGAAGTCTGTCAAAAATATCAAAGGTTTTGGACACTTGACTAAATAGAATCACAGATCATTATGAAAAAGTGCTTAATTATCTACTTAGCCAAAGTGACAAAAGCTTTTAAAAGCAAATACAGATGGTTACATCGTTGTGAGAAAAACTTAGCTCTTTTGATATTGAGAAGACTGTGTCTTCTAGGTAACTAAAGACCTCATTAAGGCAACATGAAGCACAGGAAATTATTTTGATAAAACACAAAATCTTTGCTTTCTAGCCAGATTACTTAAAAGGTAAAGAAAAACTTTACATAATCTCTTAACAGGAGCAGACCAGTGCTCCAAGAAAACTTTGTCCTTATAGCAGATGAAGAAAATTACATAAGCACATTATTGATATTAAAGCTTATGTAAAAAAAAAAAACTCTAATAGTAACAGTCCAATTTTAGCCAACTTGACCACACAAGGTAAAATTCTTTTTCTGTCTCCTGACAATATGCTTAAACTACCTCCAAAATCTTCATTAGACAGTAGACAAAGTCAGCCATCATCCCAAGCTAATTTTCTTTTGTAATAGAGATAACATGGATTTATTTGACTAGTAAACCCTGTAAAGTTATTTATCTGCAGTATATTTAATGCTGATAACTATAAAGACATACCTATTTTAATTAAAACAAACTTAGACTGGCTTTTATTTACCAAAGATTATCCCAGATCATGTGAACTTGAAAAACATTTGGATTAGTTTCTATATTTCTGAGTTTTAGGAATACCTAATTCATAAGTGCTTTTTTTTTTTTTTTTGGTACGCGGGCCTCACACTGTTGTGGCCTCTCCCGTTGCGGAGCACAGGCTCCGGACGCACAGGCCCAGCGGCCATGGCTCACGGGCCCAGCCGCTCCGCGGCATGTGGGATCTTCCCGGACCGGGGCACGAACCCGTGTCCCCTGCATCGGCAGGCAGACTCTCAACCACTGCGCCACCAGGGAAACCCATAAGTGCTTATTTTTAAGCCGGTTAAACGGAGCTCTTTTACAAATTAACTTTGGCAATACCATTCAGAGGTAGAGAGAAAGAAAAAGTCACATATACATCCAGAGACTTACATAAACACACAGAGACACTGAGATGCTATAGCTTCCACTCCAAAATTTTAGCCATGAATCAGGTACAACAATATAAAACTTACTAGTCTGTAAATAACGTTTGACTCCAAATTGTGTCTGACAGGCAGAACAAAGTTACCTGCTCCAGTGGCTAATGCTTTTTACTAGTATTTGTGGAGATGACTTTTAAGATGTGTATTTGTTCTTGACAAGTAATATTAAGGAGGCTGTGGACTAGCTTTTGAGTAAGAGAGCTTTTATAGCAGTTTGTATTTTAAGAGGCCTCTTCCCCCTCATTTTTTTTCTTCAGCCTCAGGCAATTGTGGGTAGAGTTTTAGTTACCTCCTGGGGTGTTTCCATTTCAAGGGACAGAGAAAAAAATGTAAATTTTCTTCCAGGAGTTTTAGTGCCTTTTGTATGGTTTTGGCAGTTCCAATAAAATGTTGTAGTACCACCCTATAATTAGGGGAGTGTGCTCTAAAAATAATTCTCTGCCCATCAACAGGACTAGCATCTTGGCAGTCATGGTAACAAAAAAATAATAATAATAATTCTTTGGGTCAAATGGGGCCTCTTCAGAGTTGAAAATGAAGAGGGGTCATTTAGATCGCCACGACCATGGAAATGGTAAACCCACTGGACCGTGCCAATTTTGTGCAGCAGGAGATGGGCCTCATCTTAATGTTTTCCATTCACTGTGAGCCTTAGCAGTGATCACTGTGATGGAAGGATGCAACCATGCCAGGAGTAAACATCCAAAAAGAGTAAGGGCCCTGGTAGGATACCAGTGGCTCTAGGGGCCTTTGCCTTCCCTGATCCCTCTTCCTCATCCTAGATGCCTGGATGACCCCGTCAACTTTTCCCTCGGCAGCAGGGACGCCTTATAAGGTGTGTTTCTTAGTTCTGCCGAGGCGAAAGCCGAGGGGGCTGAGGAAACAAGCATATAGCCCAGATGGATCTTTAAGAAAACTATGGATTTTAGGGTCTTTGGAGGTACTGGCCAGTCGTTGAATTTTGGCAGCCTTGAGTAACGATTGAGAGCCTGTAACACACAAACAAACAAAAATACCAAAATAGCCAATTAGTTCCCCTCTCTCCTTCCTGCTACATAAAATATTTAAGAAAAATTTGAATTTCAGTTCAAGTATAGTTTTTATCTCAGTTTCTACTTCCCGATTTTCTCCTGTTATCTTAAACTGACGTGTTGTTACTGGACAATTTTGGATGGCATCACTGTGAACCGTCTTCATAGCTCGCTGCTTTCCTTCCAGGGTGTTCCAAGAGACCTCTCTGGGACTGAGGTCTGCTTCCACGAGCATGATACGCACGGGGTCTTTGGGAAAAGCCCTTAGGCCTCTAGTGTCATACCAGAGCCTTGGCTTGTTGGTATATCCCCAGGATGCTTCCATGGGGTTTTGCGTTTATCAAGGAGCTGGTGCACCTCCTCAGGGTTCTTAGGAGGTGCTGGCATCCGATTTTTAGGCCATTTATGTTTGCCCAATAATTTTTTTTAACATCTTTTTTGGAGTATAATTGCTTTACAATGGTGTGTTAGTTTCTGCTGTATAGCAAAGCGAATCAGTTATACATATACATATATCCCCATATCTCCTCCCTCGTGTGTCACCCTACCACCCTCCCTATCCCACCCCTGTAGGTGGTCACTGCCCATTAATTTTTTTAGGAACATCACACCAGGGATGGGACCCATAATATCCCATTGGGTCAGGGATGAAGAATGACAGTAATGAGTGACGTTTTGACACAGAAACCATAGATCTCTTGTGCCTTCCTTCTGGAGGTCCACTGGTTTCCAGTTGCAAGGCTATTTCACTCTTCTGGATTACGACATGTGGTCCAGGCACAACCGCCAACTCAGTGGTCCTAGGTGGAGGTCTCCTGTCCTCACCTACAGGAATATTTCCCTCCTGCCTTCAGCCGAGAGCCTTTCCTTGGGCAGTGACTTAGCCTTGTGCTCCAGTCCACTTTCCTTAACTCTCCCCTTGCGTCATGGAGGACCCTTAATTAATCACATTAATAGTCAATTAAGCCTTTATAATGAGTGGTCCCAGTGGCTAGTCAGAGCCTATGGCCTTGATCACACTGCTCTGGGGGATCATTGGATTCTCATGGCAGCCATGACCTGGATTGGATACCATAGCAACATGCAAAAGCACTTAGCAGTGAGACAGACCCCCAGCAAGCAGTGCTCCTTCTGCAGATGGCGATACCCACCTGAGTTAGGTGGTTAGTAAGCAAGTTGCAGGTAAAGCGCATCCCATCCATTGATTGCAAGGGCGGTCGTGCAGTCCTGCCAACTACACCAATCGTTGTGTGCTGGTCTCAGCCTATAAATAACCAGTGCTGTGCCTGGACCAGCCCTCGCAGTTCTTATTACGATTGCAAGATGCCTTTCAGCAATAACCACCAGGAAACTTTGCAAAACTAAAGTTTTATTATTTACAGGACCTGGAAATTGCACAGCCCACCTGGGGCCACACTACGGGGTCATGGAGAGAGAGAGAGAGAGAGAGAGAGAGCGCGTGCGTGGGCCTGGGGTTCTGCTTTTATTGGGTGGGGGGGGTGTTAGGGTTTTGCAGGCTCATTCTTTAGTGGTGAATTTAAAAATATAAGGGCCAGAATTTAAAGCATGGGGAGAGAAAACAAGTAGCCCCAACGGTCAGTTATTGAAATCAATCCAGAGCTTTAAACACAAGGCGCCTCAGTGCCTGGAGGTGGCCTGACTCTTTATCTGGTCCTGTGGCTGGCAAGGTATTTATTTGAGATAGTCTGTCTTTGAAGTGGATGCCTCTTTGAATGGATGCCTCAGCAATCAAAGCTTAAGTCAGGCACTTGCACCAGAAAAAAAGAGAAAACCCAACTGTCAGGACTTACCGTACAGCCACTTAAGCCCGAAAACCCGTCCTGTTGTTTGTTGTCAGGTCTGCCTTGCCAGCTGCCTCACCCTACCCAGCCTGCAGCTTGGGACTTAGAAACGTGGGGAAAGCACTTCTCATTTCCACTGCCCACTAAGAGCCTCTCACTCTGGGCAAGATCCCTCCTCTGTGAGCCTCGGTATCCCAGCTCAGCTCCAGAGACCCCTCCCATACGGTGCATCAAGACCCTCGCATTTCTGGCTGGAATCAGGCAGACCTCAGTTCTTTCCCTTCCTTGTTACTCCTTGGCTGTGGGACTGGCTCACACAGACCTCAGTTTTTCTGTCTTGCGAGTGAGTACAGCTCTGGGAGCATGGCTGGGAATTGCTTACCAGGAAAGGGCTTAGCCCTGGACCTTCCAGAGGAAGGTAAGGAATTCTGAGAGCTGTGGGCAGCCCAGCCCGACCCTGCCTCACTGCCATATCTCCTCCACAGGTGGAGTTTGCCATTAGCCGGTCCAGATGAATTTCCTGCACCTGCTAAGCTCTGAGGTGACACAGCAAATCACCATCCACTGCCTTAACATGACCGTGTGGCAGGAGGGCACCAGGCAGACCCCAGCTAAGCAGGCTGTGCGCTTCCGGGCCTGGAACGGGCAGATCTTTGAAGCCGGGGGTCAGTTCAGGCCGGAAGTGTCAATGGATGGCTGCAAGGTAAGTCTTGGGGCCCTTACAGGCCCCTCATGCATAGACAGGTAGAAAAACGTGTTCTTCTATAGTAACAATTTTACACTATAGTATATTAGTATGATACATATAATGTTTACCTTTGAGTTTTA